>NW_013953178.1:34773-40161 GCF_001266775.1 Austrofundulus limnaeus
GTAATAGTAAAAGTGCTTGAAATCTAATAAATTTGAGTCAGTGTTGATTTAAATGTTCAGACAGAAAACATCAGCTCTCTGTCTGAACAGTTTAACTCGTTAGCTGCAGGCCCTGTGTTCACCTTGTTGCTCTTTTTGAAGAACCATCACTGCTTCAGCCTCCTGGCATCAGGCAGGTGAGGATGAGGATGATGGAGCATCATCATTCTCTGGAAAACAAAGACAATAAAACTGCAGCTCATCGGACGCTCAGACATTAATCCTCCATCATCTGAGTGCAGGAATTTCCCAGAGTGCAGGAGAACACAACAACACAACACAAACACAGGCAGGCCAGTGGATTTAAAACCCAGGAAACAAAGATTGAAAGGGCAGATCCATGTGCTTCTCTGTGCAGCTGCAGGATTAAGGAGGGCAGAAAGGTCCTGCGCAGTAATGGAAAATTGTATCCTCAGAAATTAGTCAGATCTGCTTCAACAGGAGCAGCTGGAGTTTCCTGTTTCAGTTCTGCTGAACAGAGCTTTCTAAACTCCTTAATGTGGATATAATTAACCTGTTACCTGTTGTAGATACATCTGTAATGGAGAAAAGGAGTTTAATTAGACCGGACTGATGAGCTAAAGGCTAGTCCTAACAGGCCAAGAGCAATTTGGATTGTTGACGTTGTGAAACAGTCTTTAAAATGTAACAGCCGATCATTTAAACACTGTTTTATGAACATTTACMTGGCCGTTGGTTTTGCTTGTAGTTATTTACATGCTTCTGTGGCACAAGTAGCAGCAGCAGTTAGCTGCAGCACTTCCTGTGCAGCCACATCACATGGCAGAAAAACAAAATGTTGCATGTAGCAGGTTGTTTCAGGACGACAGTGATGCACATCGGACTTGTTTCTGTTCACACACTGTTTGCTGAAACCGATCGTTTAAAGGGCGACCTAAAACTTGTGACTAACCTAAAGGTGCAGCTTCCTGATGTTTGTTTTGTGTTTCAGCTTCACAGAGCGTGGATCGAAAAAACCTTCCTGAAGAGAGAATGTATCCAGATTATTCCCAGCAAAGATGCCAGCAGGTAAACCCTCTACCATCATCTGATCATGCTTCAGCTCAGAGGGGAACCAAGTTTCACTGCAGGAAGCATTTGAGCTGAAAATGACAGCTGCTTAGTGCTGCTTGTTTGCGTTTGGTGGGAWGGAAATGAACCAGGAAGAACAWGTGGTGGATTTAGCCAAGAGGATGGAAATGTTTGCGGTCTGCACTTATTTTCATAAAAGGGAGGAACACAGACTACATTCTGTGTGGGGGAGTTAGCCTTGTGGATAATATTGACCAAATGCAGCAGGAGAGTTGAACCAACAAGACTCAAGTATGGAGAACCAGCTGCTCAACAGGAACCACCCACTTCAGATGTTATCATCCATGAAATGGACGTTATTAGGRGTTATCAGTCCCATAGAATGGCTTCAGAATGTCCCGCCTGTGCCGGTTAGCAGGTTCCCCGTCCCATAGAATGGCTTCTGATTGTCAGCTGGTTAARATGAGYCATAAAAAACTGGTTAATATGAGGCTTAAATCCACTAAGGTTAATCTTAGAGCAAATGACATGGTTAGCGCTAAAGACKCCGCCCTCCAACGGTTATATARTGTGGCCTTCCAATAGGGCAATGGGTAGAGTGTTGGACCAGGGTTCCAGATCGAGTTGTCAGTAACTCTCTGCTGCTTCACCAGTTTTCATGTCTTTATTAGTAAATTTGATTGAAATATAGCTACTTTTGTTACTTCAACACTGACATTGAGTGACCCCCATCCCCTTTGTTGTTTGATCAGGTGCAGTTGTGGTAAACTGGTGACGCAGCATGCTGCCATCCCTGCAGGGGCCAAAGAGGAAGGGGCCCCACTGGTTCAGTTGGAGGRCCTACCCTCAGAGAGATGGAGTGCCCTCAAACACACCCAGACATCCCCCACCGATGCCTACGGYGTCCTGGAGTTCCAGGGTGGTGGACACGTCAACAAGGCCATGGTACTAGAGTGGAGTTTGTTCTATCGGGACATTCACACAGAACGTCTCACTGTCCCCCCGTGTCTTCTGCTGCAGTACATCAGAGTCTCCTARGACTCCAAGCCGGACACCCTGCTCCATCTGATGGTGAAGGAGTGGCAGCTGGAGCTCCCCACGCTGCTCATCTCGGTCCACGGAGGCCTGCAGAACTTTGACCTGCCCCCCAAACTGAAGCAGGTCTTTGGTAAGGGACTGATCAAAGCCGCCGTCACCACCGGAGCCTGGATCTTCACGGGAGGAGTCAGTACAGGTGCCACGCCCACTCTCCTCACATTTATGATTGATATTAAAAACAAACAAAAAACATTTTAAAGCTCTTTTGAAACTTTGGGGTTTTATTACGTCTCCTGAAACTATATGTAAGAGAAGTATAAGTATTGTTCTAAATCAAATTAAACTGAATTTATTCTGGGGTCTTGTCTTTAGTGACACGAGCGTGGCTTTAGTGAATGTTGTGAAGAAACTGCTGAAAAGCAAAGGTTTGAGGCAGTGGTGGGCACCAGTCCGCTAGAGAGCTAAATCCACTAATTGAGGATCCAAGCTCTTATTTTGAAGGGAAGATACTAGTTTCCTGTTCCCTCGTGCTTTCGTTTCCCGTCAGTCCGTCATGTACCCAGAATGCATCACTTCAGTTTTCCAATAAAAAGTTTTAAAATTACTTTACTGATGCTTCCTTAATGAAAAATCTACAACAAACAAAAGAAAATGATAAAGAAGCAGCCGAAGTAGCAATCCTCAACAACTTTTTAATTTTTACACCAGAAGCCAAAGTTCTGTTTCAGGAAATCACATCCCCAGCAATCAGCGATTGTAGGATTAAGTTGTAAAAGAGTTCATATACCACAAGTTGGCAGTGTTGTGTATATATTGTACTTGAATTGTCAGCTAGTAAGTGTCAAATTGAACTTGCACTTTGAAATTAGCTTCTGCTAGTTTTTCTACGGCATAAGTGGTTTTGAAGTTGCAGACCTAAATATTTTTATAAGCGCTTTAGAAATTGCGGAGCTAATTTTTGGGTTAGCGCTGCCCACAACTGTGTGTGCTTATATGTTGGTAAAATCCTGGTCAGGATGGTCTCCTCGGACTCACTGAATGTTGTCAGATTATCATGGAGTCCAGTCACAAACCAGACTGAGATTTCTCATCCTGTCTCCTTTTCTGGTGTTTTAGGAGTTATCCGTCATGTTGGAGATGCTCTCAAAGACCATTCATCCAAGTCAAGAGGGAAAGTCTGTGCTATTGGCATTGCATCATGGGGGATTGTCGAGAACAAAGAGGATCTGATTGGGACAGATGTAAGRAAAATAACAGAGCAAATCAGGCTGGTTTTAAAAATGTATAAACCTAAACTCTTTAGAAAGAAACAAAATCAAATACAGAAAAGAGTTCCCAAAAATAAGAAAGCATCATCTACGTAGAAGGTACTGTATTTTTGTGTTTTGGTGATAAAATGATTTGCAGGGGGTCAACAGTACATGACCTAGCACAGTCTAAAAGATCAGAAATCATTAAGTTGGGACACACCCACTGAATGACAGCAAGTTAGCCTTCAAATGAAGGCTTGGAGGTTCAACCTGAGCCCCTGCAGCAACCTAAAACCTTTGCTGTCCCCAGTGTTCTTACAGGTGTGGTATAAAAAGGGTTGTATATATAATGTGTAAAATATACAACAGAAAAAGCCCTGTATGAGTGTAGGAGAAACACTGTAAAGTGTTTTGCAGAACCAGAAGAGGTTAAAAAAGCTCTTTGTAAGAGTGGACTATTTTCCTTTACACCTGCCGTCTACAAACTACAGCAAAAAAAGTCATTGCCAAATAAAAACGTCACACTCTAATATTCCATTGGACCAGCTTTATCTTTGATTACGGCCCACATTCTTTGTGGCATCGTTTGGATAATCTTCTGCAATGTGACCAGATTTATTTCCATCCAGTGTTGCATTGATGTTTCACTGAGATCTTTCATTGATGATGGTAGAGTCTGACCTCCTCCAGAACATCCCAAAGACTCTCAGTGGACTCTGTGGAGACAGTCCATGTGTGAAAATGATGTCTCATGTTCCCTGAACCACTCTTTCACAAAAGAGCCTCATGAATCCTGGCATTGTCATCTTGGAGTATGTCTGTGCCATCAGGGATCCATTGATGGAATAACGTGGTCATTCAGTATATTCAGGTAGTCAGCCGACCTCATTCTTTGAGCTGAACCTGGACCTGACCACCTGCAGAGACCCCACAACATAGACCTGAGTTGCATCCAGGTGGACAGGCAGTGTATAAAGTTATTACTCAGAAAGTAAAATAATCTATWCTCAAAAACATCTGAAAATGTGATGGAATTTGTATTTTTACAAGTAAATGAGTCTTTGATTAATCATTATCAAATAACTATGARGATAATTCACCTTTGTTTGATCACACTGTTGTTTTTCAGGTGACCCGTCCTTACCAGACCATGTCCAACCCGCTCAGTAAGCTAGCAGTCCTGAACAGTAGCCACTCCCACTTCATTCTGTCTGACAACGGGACCACCGGCAAGTACGGAGCTGAGGTCCGCCTCCGCCGGCAACTGGAGAAACACATCTCTCTTCAGAAGATCAACACACGTGAGTCATGTGGCGTAACCAAACCACCAGCTGATGTTAGGACCACTCAAACCCCCTTTCATGCCTGAGGCTCATCAACTCATGTGACCAGTCATGTGACCAATCATGTGACCAATCATGTGACCTGTGGGTTTCCCTTTGTCATCCTATGCCTGGAGCTGTCTGTAAGGCAGGGACAGCAAAGGGAGGCTCAGCCGTCACCTCTCACTTCAGTGCCCCAAGGAACCAGGAGAACCAGACAACAACCYCAACCCATCAAAGAAAAACATTCAAACATCACAAAATACTTAACAAACAAATGCCTGAACCATCCAAACCATCTGAACTACCCTCAGCAAAAAGTAGTATGCAAGTATCCTAGCACTTTCTCACTCCTGACTCGTCAACATGTTGACGCTTTTCCAAGGTTCCCTCTGCGTCTTATTTTGACGCGTCGGGTAACCCCCTCGCGTCAGTCTTTGCTGCCCGCGACTTTTCTGGGTTGCACCACCAGGGGTCTTTGGGTCGGGGGTCTGAGGTTAATATGAGGGATCAGGATAAATGGTTATGTTTGGGTACTGGAGTCAGAGATAGGATGTCTACAGCGAATATTAGGTAATTTTAGGCTTAGGAACACGTAGTTGACGTGAATTTTCGACATTTTCTAAAAATGGTTAATTTTAGGTATGGTGGCTCAGTTGGTAGAGCTGATGCCTCTCAGCAAGAAGGTCACCGGTTCAAATCCCGGT
>NW_013953178.1:40423-42856 GCF_001266775.1 Austrofundulus limnaeus
CTGTGATGGACTGGAGACCTGTCCAGGGAGTACCCCGCCCCTCGCACTGTGACTGCTGGATATGGGCACCAGTGACCCACACAACCCTGAAAAGGAAGAAGCGTGTACAGAAAATGGATGGATGGATGGTTAATTTTAGGTATGAGGGTCAGGGACAGGATGTCTAAAGTGAATAAAGGTAATTTTAGGCTTTGAGACGACAGTTTTTGTGCAGTTTCTACACTTTCAGAAATTATGCCAACAGATTCCGCCTCATCTCGTCAAAAACTGATGCAAAAGGAGTACCCGACGCGTCAAAATCCGACGCAGAGGGAACCTTGGAAAAACTGTCAATATGTGACGACGGGAGTGAGAATGGGTTGAGTATCCATTAAGTATACTAATTTTAAATTAAAAATAAAAGACTARACTTCCAGTTTACTTTTTAATATACTTATTTGGGATATACCTAACCAAGTTTATCTTACATTATGCTTGGATTGTACTAAAAGTTTATGRATACTTAGTCTATACTAATGTTTAAACTTTTGGCCAACGTAAACTTTAATAGTACACTTTTAACACAGTTTAAATGTTTTATTTGTAGTATTTTTCAAGATTAAACTAAAAGTATACTTAGAAGATTAGTATGTTTTCATAAACTTATTGTGGGCCGATTTAGTCCTAGAAGTATGCTTGTTAGTAAACTGCTAGTATACTTATATTAGTGTACATGGTAAATAAAAGTACACATTGGGAAATAAACTTTTATATACTTAGTGACGTGCTTAAAGTATACTTATTTTTGGTAAGTTTATAAACTTAAAAAGACATTATAACAGTATATTTAAAGCACACTTTTATAAACTAGAAACATCCCAATTTAGTACGAACAAGTATTAAATCAGTATACTTTCTAGTACACTACAAGTACATGGAGCCTAGTACACTTGATATACACTTATATTCAAGTATACTTATTAAAATGAACTTCAAGTATACTACTTTTTGCTAAACCAACATAAAAACCCAAACCACAGAAAATCACAAAATATAAAACCACCATTTCTAAAGTAGCAGAAAGCCATTAAAATAATAAAGTCCTCCACAAAAACCCAAARATTAAAAAAAACTACCAGAGAAACAAAATGTCTCAGTTCTTCTGGTTTATCAACATGTTGTGGGTCATCCTGACTGGACCTGTGTTTGTCCACAGGTCTGGGTCAGGGGGTTCCTGTGGTGTGTCTCATCCTGGAAGGGGGTCCTAATGTCATCTCCATCGTATTGGAGAGTCTGAAGGAGGAACCGCCGGTCCCGGTTGTGGTTTGCGACGGCAGCGGTCGAGCCTCTGACATCATCTCCTTCGCTCACAGATACTGCGAGGAGGACGGGTCAGAACACGTCTCACTTGTGTCCACGCATGATGTTTGCAGGTCCAGTTTGTCCTCACCGTCCCGTCCCTCCTCTGCAGGCAGGTGAGCGAGAGCGTCAAAGATCAGCTTCTGGTCACCATCCAGAAAACCTTCAACTACAGCCGCAGCCAGGCGCAGCAGATCTTCCTCATGGTGGTGGAGTGCATGAAGAAGAAGGCTCTGGTAGGTCCGACGGCTCTGACTCATTCATCATGTTTGAGAAATCCTGCAGTGTTTTTATGAAGCCATGCTGAGGAGCAAAACAACAGGTTTGATTACGTTTTTCTTACAACATGGTGACCCCGTGACGTGACTGGTTGACCTGGGATAGCAGAGAACCATTAGATCTTTATTTTTGACCGCTGGTGAAGAAGCTGAGAAAACTTTYAGARGTTAACTGCTGAGACYGAGGACAGCCAAGCTTTCGAGATGCCTCCTTTRTTTTCCAAAGAGGGTTTTAGCCAGCTTCTCCAGACGGTGGTGATGTTGGAAGTTAAGATTAATCGTTTAGAGGAGATGAATGTTTTGAGTGAGATAACACGTGCACTAAACAGTGAGAAGGCTGAGTGTGAATATCAGGATGTGGAAGAGYCAGGAAGTGGTTCTAGAAGCAGGCTGTGCTGGAACTCTCTTGCACAAAACAAATCTTTTAGGGAGAATTGACGAAACCGGACGGCCGATTCTACAGAGATCTCTCCCCAGTGCCAAGAAGCAAGTTCAAGTTCAAGTTTATTTATAAAGCTCCAAGTCACAACATACGTWGTCTCAGGACACTGTACATAAAAAGAACAATGTAAAGAAGAAAGCAGCAGATTGTGTTGAATCACTTCATCACAGTCTCCCATCCTGAGCAAACGGTGGAGAGGAAAAACTCCCTGCTAATCAGGAAGAAACCTCCAGCAGAACCAGGCTCAGGCTTTTGTTGATTTTTCAGTCCAGGTTTGAAGGTAGAGAACCAGTCTGAGTCCCTGTCTGTCTGCTGTGATAAAAGAAAACCCATTGGCTGTGTCAAAAACGACAGGCCGGGTCCTCCGGAGGACCC
>NW_013953178.1:43439-45260 GCF_001266775.1 Austrofundulus limnaeus
AGCCTCGCACCGAGGACCTATCCACGTCATCATTTACCCAGAATGCTTTGTGTGCAAATAAAATGGCTCCGTCCGTGTTAAAATATATTTTTAAAAATTATAAAAACTAAACAGCCTAAAGTATTTCTACAGACCATGTTTTGCAGTTTAAATATATGTTTATCAAATAAAATCTAATGCTACAAGTAACCGGGGATCCCTTTGAGTTTATGTTTAATTCGCAGTATTTTCAATTCAGTTTCAAATTAAACTGATTTTCTCTTAAAATAGACACTTGTGTCTGAAAACCTCTTCAGTTTGTTCTCCAGCTCATCTCAAAGTGTAAGAACTGTGTGAGGGAGACAGATCTGTCTGTCCAACCAGGATACTCAGTGTGCTGTGTTTCTGATCAGCCTTCCTGTAACTATTATACTTTGTTAAATATGTAAAATGAAAGAACAGTTGGTGTTGGACTTTAAACTATGAGTTAAAGCAAAACACAAAAACGTGTCAAACAACCAGTTTGTTTGTTTCTCTGTGGAACAAAGGATGACATCAGTTCCTACTTTTCAGAATCGGAGCTGCTGTCTGACCTGTTGACTGCAACATTACCATAATGACGAAGGTTTTACGTTTGATGCAGCACCGCAGCACTTAACACAGATTGTTCTGTCCATTTATTTAATCCCACAATCCTCGGCTCCTTCCATAAAACAGCTGCAGCCGACAGACAGACGTATAAAACAATCTGAGCATCAATTCACTTAAACTGATCTGCTGTCAGATTAAAACGCTCACATGTTCCTTCAGAGAGTGGCTCTGATGTCACACACAGGAAACACGTGTGTTTTATTCACAGACTGAGCAGAATCAAACAGAGGGACTCTGGATCTGTGCACGTTCGTGTAAAACAGCTGGAGCACATGTGGATCAGTCACAYTCATTAAATATGTTTTACAAACAGAACAAACTCATTTTAAACTGATCCGAAAACCTGAACCAGGTACAAACTTCAGGCTGATCTGTGTCTCGTTTAGGCTCCACTGGTTTCCCTTGTGAATATAAATACATACAAATATTTCAAAATAAAATCCGACATTTTGAGAGATGTGCAACACAAAGTCATTTTGATTTAATCTTTTTCTAAAAGAACTGATGCTTTTACACAAAATCATCTTTAAAGTGGAGACAACACTGTCCCAGAGCTGAGAGGGTTCAAAAACAATAAKGTRTACCCATTTKAACATTAAATATCTTGTCTTTGTAGTGGATTTAATTGGTTGAAAAGGATTTACAAATCATTGTATTCAATTCAATTCAGTTCAGTTTATTTATATAGCTCCAAGTCACAACATATGTAGTCTCAGCTGTACATAAAAAGAACAATGTAAAGAAGAAAGCAGCAGATTGTGTTGAATCACTTCATCACAGTCTCCCATCCTGAGCAAACGGTGGAGAGGAAAAACTCCCTGCTAATCAGGAAGAAACCTCCAGCAGAAAATTAGATGCTTCTTCCTGTTGCTCTTCTGTTGGTTTATCTATAAAACACAAAACTATCTAACATGTTTTATATTTTTATGCATTCTATTGCTTCTATCCATTCTAATAATATTTATTATATTACAAACATTTTATTATTTTTCTTACATTGTAGGCCCTTACTCAGGACTATTGGCCAACATCTACCACAATGCAAAGTACCGATGTTCGCTATGGCTGACGTTACGGTGAATCACAAGGTCACATGACTGATGCACACTCATGCTGTGTTAAATAAAATCTATGGTTTGAATCATTTTTACCAAGGGGACAAATTCAGCTGCTTAAACTGATTTAAATCAG
>NW_013953178.1:46202-49634 GCF_001266775.1 Austrofundulus limnaeus
CAACAATACCAACGCATTCTGATGTCATGATTTCAGGCACCAATGCTTCAGCATCTGATCAGCTGAGTTTGGCCCTGGCCTGGAACAGAGTGGACATCGCCCGCAGTCAGATCTTTGTTTATGGTCTCCACTGGCCCGTGAGTTCTCAGGTCCACCTGCTCTGCTGGGTTTCCTTTCAGCTCCATTGTCTGAACTCAGTGGTTCTGTTCTTCAGCCTGCCAGAGCGTTAGCTGCTGACCGGCCCAAYAGCCCAGCATCTCAGAGACAAGCAGCAGCTGCAGGGAAGGGCAAGGCTCGYGCAAAGAAGGGGAAAGGAGGCAAACCCAAACCAGAGCCTCCGGAGGAGACGGACCCTCGCAAACTGGAGCTCCTCAACTGGGTAAGAGCCTGGAAAACTTCAACATTTTTATGATTTGATGATGATGAAGAAGAAGAAGATGATGATGATGACAGGGCTGTTGGTGTTGGACAGGTGAACTCTCTGGAACAGGCCATGATGGACGCTCTGGTGTTGGACCGGGTGGACTTTGTGAAGCTGCTGATTGAGAACGGGGTCAACATTCACCACTTCCTGACCATCCCACGCCTGGAGGAGCTGTACAACACGGTGAGGCTCAGACACAGCTGGCTGCCACTGGTTCTCACTCAGAATGGAGAAAATGACTAAATGGAAAAAGAAAGAAGAAAAATACAAAGTAACAAAGTTCACTTCCTTTTTCACTTGTTCCATATTTTACTATGTGAAGCTTTACACCAGAGTGGATTAAAATCATTTTCATTTTCTGTTCTATTCACAATACCTCATAATGACAAAGTGAAAAATAATTATTTGTAATATTTACAAATTCAGTAAAAAAAAAAAAAACAGATATTTAACATGTATATAAGTATTCATATATGGTGCTGTATGAGGGCCAAATGTAAGGCTATTGTGCAACCAGCACTTGCTACATCCTTGTAGCGTCTCCGATGCTAACACCAACTTATCCATGCTAGTCACTAGCTTCTTCAATGCTAATACCAGATTATCCATGCTAGTCGCTAGCCTCTCCAATGCTAACACCAACTTATTCACGCTAGTCGCTAGCTTCTTCAATGCTAATACCAGATTATCCATGCTAGTCGCTAGCCTCTCCAATGCAAACACCAGCTTAAGCTAGGTTTACGGTCGACATGTTGCGGTGGGCGTGAGGATGCGTGCACCATAAGTGACGCAATAGTGCTGGCCCCGCCATTGCGCATTGGCCCTGCGCGCTGTCCTGGCGCGAGGTCGTGCACCTTCGAATTTTTGTAACTCTGCAAAGGCTGCACGCTCCCTGCACCATTCAAACAGTCTGTCTGTCAAGCTTTTGCTCTCTTGCAGCATTTTCACAAGTTAAAAAGTGTACTTCCACTTGTCATTTTGGAGAAATCTACAACGTAAACGTCAAGTATGAACACCTCCACTGCCGGCGAGGGTGCTTGCGCACTGTACGTGATTATAACTCAGCCTTTCCATCCTGGTTGCTAGCCTCTCTGATGCTAACACCAATAAATAGTCTCCTCATTTGCCAGTCTCTCAGTTAGCGGGGTCAGCTGCTCAGTTAGCGGGGTCAGCTGCTCAGTTAGCGGTGCCAGCCTATCATTAATCAGATCAATAGCTGGATTAGGAATAGATATAGCCTCCTGCTACAAGGATGTAGCAACTGCTGGTTGAGTAACAGTCTTAATTTTGACCCTTATACTGCGCCGTAATAAATAACTTGATAACTCTGTCAGAGCTCCAGCAGGGGTCTGTAAAACTTTTGTACAGAGCTCCATCCACTTTAAACACATCCACCACTTTTCAGTTTMATACATTTCTGGATTATTGTTTCAAACCAATACTCTTCATTTAACTTCATTATTTAAAAGTATTTTTGTAGAATCATAACTTTTCTTTAAATTAAAAATCCAAATAAATTTTGGGTTAGATGCTAAGAATGAATACACTAATACATGAAAGACAAAAACAGGTCACTGGCTTTTTTTATTTTATTTGTTTTGTTTTGACCTCCATATTCTGACTTGCAGCTTTATGTTCTCCAGTTTCCCTTTTGTCCTTTTTCTTGTTTTAACCTTAATATAATCCACTGGCATAAAAAGCTTTTTAAACAAAAGGAGTCAGATTTCTGTCAGATTACAGCAGAGCTCTCTGCTGCCATCTGTTCCCTGCCCCGTACGGTCACCAAACACACAGTGAACCGTCCTGTTTTAATCCAACAACGTCGACAATAAAACACGGCTCACACAAAACAGAAATTTAAAAAAGGGTCAATTTAAATCAAGAAAATAATTTAAGCCTTTTAAAGTACAGGGAAGAGAAAATTCATAAAAACATTTATGTTTAGATGCCTTCAGGTCCAGCTTTCACTGCAACAGAGATGTGATTTGAGATTTATCATATTATTATAAAGATTAATAATAAAAAAGGGGACATAGAAGAAGCCTGRCTGAAACAAAGAGGCAACTTGATTGTTTAGTTTCCAAATCATCAATCTTGTTTGTGAGACTTTCAGGGATTAAATCTGGTTCCATATAAAAAGTCTAAATTTTCTTTGTGGTTTTTGTTCCTGCAGAAGCTGGGACCAGCCAACACTCTGCACTTCGTGGTACGAGATGTCAAAAAGGTGAAACTTTTTGAAGACATTTCAAACAAAACCTTTAAAGTAAAGTCTGAAATTCAACAACGTTTAAATTGAGCACACAAAGGACGTTTGTGTTTGGTAGATTATTTCTTTGTTGTAACAATTGTTGGTGATGAAGTTAAACGTTTTGATAAACTGTGCCACATTCACCTTTACAAGCTGACAGACTGAATCATTTCCAAGTTTTTAAACGTCAGGTTCTGTTTATAAGTGATGCAACAGACCATCAGAATTAATCCAATGTGCAACACGTGTGTTTCAGGGTAATCTCCCTCCAGATTACCAGATCACTCTGATTGATATCGGGCTYGTGCTGGAGTTCCTGATGGGAGGAGCTTATCGCTGCAATTACACCAGGAAGAGTTTCAGGACGCTCTACAACAACCTGTACGGCCTCAAGAGAGTGAGTCCAGACAATGAACATTTGTATGCTACATAATTCATTTGCAATTAGAAAACAAAACAAAACCATGTTCTCTGAAAACTCCAGTTCAAGTTCAAGTTTATTTATACAGCTCCAAGTCCCAACATACAGTACGTTGTCTCAGGACACTGTACATAAAAAGAACAATGTAAAGAAGAAAACAGCAGATTGTGTTGAATCACTTCATCACAGTCTCCCATCCTGAGCAAACGGTGGAGAGGAAAAACTCCCTGCTAATCAGGAAGAAACCTCCAGCAGAAAATTAGATGCTTCTTCCTGTTGCTCTTCTGTTGGTTTATCTATAAAACACAAAACTATCTAACATGTTTTATATTTTTATGC
>NW_013953178.1:50975-58859 GCF_001266775.1 Austrofundulus limnaeus
GACGGAAAGGTCTGTCACCACCCCGTTCTGCATGCTGCAGCGAAGTGTACCTCGCTTTAAGGCTAATAGTTGCAGAAAAAAGCTTCTAAACCAAACAATGAAAAAGTTGGCAAAAACTTAAAAGTAGAAGTTTTCTAAAAGCCAATAACTAAAAGCAACATATGAGCTAAAATTAGAAAATACCTACTGTACCTAAATGTTGTGTCAAATAACTGCATTTTTTTTAAACTTGGCTCAACCGAAGTGAAACAGGAAGTGACATTAAAGGGGAACTCTCTGGTCTTTGTTTCTAAAAACAACATTATTTGAACTCTGATTCTTCTTCGTCTCTCTGATAGACTTTAAATAATCTAAAGAAACATCAGATTCTTCTCTACAGTCTGTTTTTAGTCATTGTAGCAACGCTCTGTTTACATGCAGACATTCCCCTATGACATCACTTCCTGTTACTTCACAAGTGAATATCTCAACAACTGTTCATCTCGTTTTTTATGGAATAAGTTATCAATATTATCTTTKCAAAAATGCATTCATGTTTATTATGAACATTTGAAGTCACAAGTAGCAGAGTGTTAGCTAAAAACTAAAAACAGACAAGAAACAGAATAATCTGAAGTAGGTTTTAAAAAGAACGTATTGTTACAAATGTTTTGTAATCTGCTCTCTGATCTTGTTTTGTGTTTTACAGCCCAAAGCTCTGAAGCTTCTTGGTATGGAGGTAGGTWTTGTCTGAAGTGGATTTGTAATCGATCTGCTGTAAGAGGAAGAGTCACTTCACGTTTTTCTGTTGTTGTTCCTGCAGGATGATGAGCCCCGACCGAAGGGGAAGGGAAGGAAGAGCAAGAAGAAGGAAGAGGAGGAGGACATTGATGTGGACGATCCTGAGGTCAGCAGGTTCCACTATCCCTTCCATGAGCTGATGGTGTGGGCGGTTCTGATGAAGCGCCAGAAGATGGCGCTGTTCCTGTGGCAGCGAGGCGAAGAGGGCATGGCCAAAGCTCTGGTGGCCTGTAAGCTCTATAAGGCCATGGCCCACGAGTCGTCCCAGAGCGAGCTAGTGGACGACATCTACCAGGATCTGGAAAACAACTCCAAGTGAGCTCCCAAAACCAGCATTTCATTTTGGTTCAGTTTATTGTCTTTAATCGGTGGTTCTTCAACTTTTAGCTTCAGAGCGGCWGAGAGACCCTAACTATAYGATTTATCAAAAAGGAAAGTCCTAAGTCTGGGTTTACAAGTAGACAGAGTGTCAGCCTCACGGACAGAAACTGGAAGTTGGTTCCACAAGAGAGGAGCTTGAGAACTCAAAGCTCTGCRTCCCATTCTACTTTTAGAAACTCCAGGAACCACAAGTAAACCTGCAGTCACCCAGAAAATAAAGCAGTACAATAGTCCAGTTTAAAAGTGATAAATGCATGAAGTTTGCATCATTTACTTTATGTCAGCTCTTCAGAGGTTTTTCAAACAATWGAAGCAAACATATTATTAAAGTTCATTTGATTTCAGCAGTTTTAAGACCTCACACTTGGCGTTTTGTGACCCAAAGTGAGGTTTCAACCACAACACTGGGAATCACTGTTTTAGATTAAGTGTTTAAAGGTTTTGTTGCTGCTCAGACCTGGTAATCCTTCTGAGGTCTGTTGATACGTGAATGAACTCTGTGCTTCTGAAACTTCAAAACCTGATAGTTTCATGAACGTGGTTTTCTGGACTGATGTCCGACGACGGCCCTCTGAGAGTCCTGGTGTGTTTCTGTGCAGGGAGTTTGGCCAGCTGGCCTACGAACTGTTGGATCAGTCGTACAAGCATGATGAACAGTTGGCCATGAAACTGTTGACGTACGAGCTGAAGAACTGGAGTAACTCCACCTGCCTGAAGTTGGCTGTAGCTGCCAAACACAGAGACTTCATCGCCCACACCTGCAGCCAGATGCTGCTGACTGACATGTGGATGGGCTGTCTGAGGATGGGCAAGAGCAACAGTCTCAAGGTACCAACATGTTAAAAAATATATGAACAGTTCGGAATTATTTTTGATGTTATTTATTACTTGAGCCATCTTACCCTGTTTGCAGGTGATTTTAGGGATCATCTTTCCTCCCACTATCTTGCTTTTGGAATTCCGACTGAGAGACGAAGCTCATCACCACTCATCCAAACACAGCGGCAATGAAAAGACTAAAGATGACGACAAACCAAACAAGGTACGGAACTAACAGAACCAGTGTTGCTGGTGTCGTCATGAGCTGGGAGCAGCTTCAGCAGCTCAGACTTTGTTTCAGGACGTTTCCCCAAACGCCGATCCAAATTCAAAGAAAGGAGACGAAGAAGGAAACCAGAAGAGGCACCTGAAGATTCCCATTGGGAGGCAGATCTACGAGTTCTACAACGCTCCTTTTACCAAATTCTGGTTCAACACGGCAAGTGCACTTTTGTTCATTTTAAGAGTATTGTCTGTGTAACACATTCTCACTTCTGACTCGTCAACATATTGACACTTTTCCAAGGTTCCCTCTGCTTCTTATTTTGACGCATCGGGTGACCCCCTCGCATCAGTCCTTGKRGCCCGCGGCTTTTCTGGGTTGCACCAACAGGGGTCTTTGGGTCGGGGGTCTGAGGTTAACATGAGGGATCAGGATAAATGGTTAAGTTTAGGTACTGGGGTCAGAGATATGATGTCTTCAGCAAATATTAGGTAATTTTAGGCTTTGGAACACGTAGTTGACGTGAATTTCCTACATTTTCTGAAAAGGGTTAATTTTAGGTACTAGGGTCAGGGACAGGATGTCTAAAGTGAATAAAGGTAATTTTAGGCTGTGGAACGGTAGTTTGTGTACATTTTCAACACTTTCAGAAATTATGACAACAGATTCCGCCCCATCTCGTCAAAAAATGATGCAAGGGGGACACCCGATGRATCAAAATCTGACGCAGAGGGAACTTTGGAAAAGCGTCAATATGTGACGACTCGGGAGTGAGAATGGGTTGGTTTATAACATCAGCCAGAATAAATGTTATGTCTGCTGTGAACATTGGCATCAACTTCAGAAGGTCAAACAGTTGTATGTGTTTACATTGTTTTATGTAGAAAATGTAACAAGATAAAAATATGTTGTAACTCCAGTTTGTAAGATCATTTTGAGCTAAAATAAAAGGTGTGCTCAATCTGGGGAAATTAAAAACAACACATGTTCTTCAGCAGTGAGAAACACAGAAATGCAGACACTTTGATGCATAATTTGTGTATAAATTGACCAAAAAGTGAGAGTAAGAAGATTTAATGTTTTTTTGTGTTATCAGCTGTCAATTGAAACTCATCCAATGTGCAGCAGAAGGAAAATGTTTTAGCTGCTGGCGTTTCCTGTGGTCTAATGCTTCTTCTGTGTTTCTTTGGTCAGCTGTCAAAATCCAAACTTCTTTCATTTCTAATTTTTATCAMTGTACATTTTTTCCTGCTGGTGGTTTGTAGTGGTGAAGTTAATTTTTTTCAACACTGAAGCATGGTMGAGGTTACTCCTCACCTATACTTTCTGAAGTTCTTTGTATTTCCTAACTCTGAAAACAAACAAAACAATCATGATGCGTATTCCTTCATAGTTATAAATATGGCAGCTGCTTGCGCTGCTACATGTGCATTTTTCTGAGAATTCTGGGTTTTGTATGAACCTTCAGAGAGTGATCAGTTTGGGAATCTGTGACTGGAAGTGAAGTGAACTTTGTGTTCGTCTGTCAGATCTCCTACCTGGTGTACCTCATGCTGTATAACTACATCATCCTGGTGAAGATGGAGCGCTGGCCCTCACTGCAGGAGTGGATTGTCATTTCTTACATCATCACTCTTGGACTTGAGAAAGTCAGACAGGTAAACTAACCACACCTGAGCCACACCTCCTTGTTTTTTATTTTATTTTGTTTTTATTCACCAGTTAAAGCCATACTTGCTATGTTAATGAAATCCACGTCCAGCTCGTGTACAAAAACATGTACAATTGGTTGCCTTCAGGCCCAGGCCGCCCTTCAAAAATATATCTGTGATCTCAATGGGGTTTGCATGGTTAAATAACGGTAAATAAATAATGTCAAAGATCGTCTCTCATAAGACTTGGTTTGTTTTTCTCAATTATTAAATTTATAAATCTATGTTTGCCGTTATGCTGATGAAACTGTGTTTTACATGACAAGTCTTTTTTAACTTGGGGGTGGGGGGGTGGTAAAAGTTCAAAACCTATATAAAATATGTATAAAACACAGGTGACGACTGGAGTTTTATTTGTCTAAAAAGCTTTATTTCCTTTTTTCGAAGCACAAAACTGGTTCCTCTCACACACCGAGACTATGCTGTGGAAGGAGTCTGAGTTATTTTACCTRCAGTTTCCCAACATTCACCTTGGGCGTTCATTGTGATCTCATAAATATACATATTTTTTATTCATTTATTCATTTCATTTAAAAATAAAACAATTTATTTCATTTAAAAAACAAAACAAACTTACATAAAACAAAAAAATACAAATCAAATAAGATGAAAGGTAGCATAAAAAGAAAAAAATCTTATATCTTCCCCTATTTTTCGAAAAATAATATTAATTACAAACCAGAAAATCCAATAATAGAAACAAAACGAAGCAAAACAAAACAATAATATGAAATACTATGAAAGATGCACTGTTTAGATTCAATATACACCAAAAATAAATAAATAAATAAATAGTGTGGGGCACAATTGAACAGTTAAACAGAAAAACAACACTGTATATAATCTGACTCCAGCAATGTCTGTATATGTCACAATGAGACATGGCTGCTCAAAACGATCTTGTGACCACAAGTTATTTATCTTGTGGCCACACACAAAAAATAAATTATCCAGTCTCTCTGGATGGGCACTGTTCTGAGCTCTTTCAAAGCTGTAAAATTGGATGATTATTCCCTCTGCTGTTAGACGCTGTGCAGCTGGAAGGGTTTTTGCTAACGCATATTTTGCTTTTGGACGCATTTGTTATGATGCATAACCACAGCAACATGGTGCTTTTTTATAACCGGTATCAGCTGTTTAACGTCTCAAAAGCTCAAATCACATTTCAARTACCACAAATCCTAAAGGAATTGAAAAGGAGGTGCCGTGGATGCAGAGCAGGAGCAAAGAGGAGAGAGGGAAGGAGGAAGCTGAAACCATCTCTTCCATCAATCATGAAGGGCAATGTGAGATCATAGGAAACAAGACCCTAACAAGAACCCAGCCAAAGTGTCAAAAATGCAGTGTTATGTGTTTCACTGGTCAGCAATGAAAACAGAATATTTTGGTGTTTTTTGTCAGCTGTGTTTTATGTCCATTTGATTAAACTGGTTTCACTTTTTTCTGTCAGATCCTTATGTCGGAGCCAGGGAAGCTGAAGCAGAAGATCAGTGTGTGGCTGGAGGATTACTGGAACATCACTGATCTAGTGGCCATCTCTGTCTTCCTGCTGGGCCTCTTGCTGCGGCTCCAGAACGAGCCCTACATGGGTTACGGACGCGTAATCTACTGCGTCGACATCATTTTCTGGTACATCAGAGTCCTGGACATCTTTGGAGTCAACAAGTACCTGGGCCCCTACGTCATGATGATTGGGAAGATGGTAAAATACAGCATTCAGTCAGAAGTTTTTCTTTCAGTTCTAGAGGTTTACAGATCAGGATGTAATAAAATGAATCTAAGCTTAACCAGGTTTTAAAAGGAATTAAATCGAATCACAGTTCAACAAAAACACCTGGGGTCTCATTTATAAAGGATTGTGTGGAAACCATACTAAAAGAGAACGTGCGGCCAAAAGGCAGAAATGGCGTATGCCAAAAAAWATTCAGATTTATAAAACAGTGCGTATGCACTTTTCTGCGCATCTTTCCTTTATAAATCACAGCCGCACGTCAGAGTTTGAACACGAGGTCCTCCTCAGGTTCTACCCTCTACATGCCCACACTCAACCATAAACAGTCAATGTAAAGTACCTCATGAATGTTAAGATGTATTTAAATCAGTCAGCTGATCAGTGATTGGTTCAGACAGGTGCTGACTGACAGCTGCTCACCTGAACACAATGTCTGTAACTGACACAGATTTTCCCTCATTTTGCATTAGAGTAATCTAACCATTTTTATTTAAAAAACTCAGCTTCAAAATAATTTTCCCTCAGAGCCTGCAGGACGATAAAAACAATAAAAATAAAATTAAATAAGTCAGATAAAATTAGAAATAAGTCCACCGCTCTTCTCCTCTTCTCCTCCTGCCTGCTCGGTTATCCGCGGCAGACACCCCCGCGCGTGACAGATACGGACTTTAAACGTGAAGGTTTATAACATCCACACTGGTGAGGTGGATGCGCCCTGCTCGTGTATCCAAAGTGTGACTTTTGCTGTCCTGCTGTTCTTGTCGGGGAGGGGTCTGTGGGTCAGGGAGAGGTCTGTGGGTCAGGGAGAGGTCTGTGGGTCAGGGAGGGGTCTGTGGGTCAGGGAGGGTTCTGTGGGTCAGGGAGGGGTCTGTGGGTCAGGGAGGGGTCTGTGTGGGTCAGGGAGAGGTCTGTGGGTCAGGGAGAGGTCTGTGGGTCAGGGAGGGGTCTGTGGGTCAGGGAGGAGGGGTCTGTGGGTCAGGGTCGTCTGAGGAGGAAGCAGATGAAGGGAGTTGCGCAGCAGCAGCAGCAGCAGAAACATAAATATTCCTGTTAATAAATCTGATGATAAAGTTGAATAAAAATCTAAGTCTGATGAAGGTAATTTAAATCTCTGACAGTGATCATTACACAGTGTGGRTCTAATTCTTCACTTCACCATCTGTGTCACAGTTTCACGTCTCCAAAATGACTGTACACATGGGTCAGAGCTTGGTGTAAAACAACCTTGGTGTAAAAAGTGGTGTACGCAAGTTTCTGGGCTCAAATTGTGCTTACGCCAGTTTTATAAATCCGACCCCTGGACGTTCATCTGTACTAACTTTTAAAAAAGACAGGTTGTTCTGAGTCTCAGTCAGAGTTGAACGCCTCGTGTCCCCTTGGTGTCTCCAGATGATTGACATGTTGTACTTCGTGGTCATCATGTTGGTCGTGTTGATGAGCTTTGGCGTAGCTCGGCAGGCCATCCTCCACCCAGACGAGGAGCCCACCTGGCGACTAGCTCGGAACATCTTCTACATGCCGTACTGGATGATCTACGGAGAGGTGTTTGCAGACTCCATAGACCGTAAGACTAGCGTCCATAGTAAGACACCTGTTAGTCCTCCCTCAGTCTTCCCCCAGTCCTCAACTTGTGTCTCTTTGTTTTGTCCCGTTTTCACACAACTCCACACTTTGCACTTTTTGTCCTGACCTTGTCCTGACCTTGTCCTGACCTTGTCCTGACCCAGTCGTCCTGCTCTCACGCTGTGTGTGTCTTTCCTTCTCTCCCCTTTGTCCTCCTGTAATCTCCTTCATATCTTCTTCCCCAGTCTCTCTCTTACTTCTGTCTTCCTGTTATCATCATTTTTTACGTTACCATCTTCCCTCTACCTTCAACTATTTCCATCTGCTGATCTTTTCATGTGTTCCAGATAAGAAGTACTTGAAAGAAATAACAAAGTAAAAATATTGTAACATATTTTACATAACTTTGGTTAAAATGTATTTCACTGATAAGAAAAGTACTTCAGTAAAAGTCATAAAGCTGCTCACAAAAATCTTTTAAAAAGTACTTTTACACAAACACACACTTTACTTAACCTAATTGGTTCCACTGAACCCTGTTGAGTAAATTACTTTAAAGTTACTCAACTTGATTTTTTTTGTAATTTATTTCATTTAATTAAAAACAAACACAATTTAGTGGAATCTGTTGACATAACTTGGTTCAATAAATTAATTTCATTTCATTTCATTTC
>NW_013953178.1:59613-63067 GCF_001266775.1 Austrofundulus limnaeus
ACGGATGGACGGATGGACGGATGGATGGATGGATGGATGGATGGATGGATGGATGGATGGATGGATGGACGGATGGATGGATGGTCGGTTGGTTTTTATTTCATTTCTCAAATAAAATAAATGAGACAAAAGATTTTTGAAAAGCCAAAACCCACCCAGGTTAAAAGAAAAAAAGGAAGTTGGTCAGTTTTAGTTTTTTTGTATTTGCTCATTTTAAGGCTTAAATATAGGTTTGATAGAAAATGTGTTGTAATTTTGATTCATTGATGTTATTGAAAGARTTTTAATTAATTTGCTAAAAAATAAAAAGTTGCATGAGGTCTTCCTCACTGATGATGATTCTCTTCTGTATCTGTTCTGTTCATTGTGCTGCTGATGGACAGTTTACGCCATGGAGATCAACCGTAAGAAACAAAACTTTTATCTTTGTGTATCAAGTTATTCAAGTTAGTTTAGTTGAAGTTTTCAGACCAGTCCAGTCAGGAGACCAGGATAATCATTGAAACTGTTTTTTTTTTTCTTAAACTAAACTCTTTTTTTATTATTGTTTGTCTGCGTTTACACTGGAGTCACAAACTCTCATGTAATCATTAAGGACTGCAGTAAACCTGTGTAAAGTGGTCTGATCTGGTAACTTGTTCCACCATCTTGGAACCTCAGATGAGAACAGTTGGGATGGACACCTCGTTTATATGAATCTCAGAACCAAACCATGTTAGAGTTCAGTTTGTCAGCTGTGTGGATATCTGAGCTGAGTTTAGAGACCAGAAAACCTGTTTGTGTTTCAGCTCCATGTGGTGAAAACTTGTATGATGAAGATGGAAAAAAGCTTCCTCCTTGTATTCCTGGGGCCTGGCTCACACCTGCCATCATGGCCTGTTACCTGCTGGTGGCCAACATCCTGCTCGTCAACCTGCTCATCGCTGTTTTCAAGTCAGTAAACTCAGAAGAAGTCACCGTCTGACCAGGCTCTAGTTTTATTTAAATCTAACAATATGACACAAGCAGAAAATTAAGATTTATCCAGGTTTTTATGTCTGTAAAARGTAWTCTAAATACAGTGGTGGGCACCAGTCCGCTAAAGCACAAAGCCGCTAATTGCGGACCTAAATATTTCGTTTGCGCTTTAACGGTCTTACAAATTTTTATAATTCATAAGTGGATTTGTGCTTTCTAAAATTAAAATGCAGTACCACTAATAACTAATTATCTTCCAGTCATCATTATGTTGAACAGCAGAAGGTATGACTGTCAATGAATCACAACACATGTGATCTATCCAACAGCACCCCTCCCAGATAAACACACTTATTGTGAAGGTATACATCCTGCTGACTGTTGCTTTGGGTCACGGTTCTGATTTCCCACAATGCTTTGTGTCTGCTTACGTAGCAGGAAAGCAATGTTTAGTACTCCCTTTCCCAGTAAAAACAGTAAACGTTTGTAATCCTTACTAAAATTTTGTATGTATTGATTTATTTTACTTTACAATCGGAGCTCCTTTTTAAAAAAAAATAGTTTAAACGCTGGAGCTCAATAATTGACGTAATTTGTCAAAGCAATCTGCCAACGAGGTTAGACAGATATCTAGTGGTCAAATGGAGCAACTACAAGGAAAACTTTCATTTCCCGTCACAAATCAAATCTGTCATGTATACCCAGAATGCATCGCTTCAGTTTTCCAATAAACAGTTTTAAAATTGCTTTATTGATGCTTCTTTAATGAAAAATTCTACAACAAACAAAAGAAAAAGACAAAGAAGCAGCTGAACTAGCAATCCTCAACAAGTTTTTAAAGAATCAGCCGAACTAGCAATCCTCAACAAGTTTTTCATTTTTACACCAGGAGCTAAAGGTCTGTTTCAGGAAATCACATCCCCAGTAATCGGTGTTTGTAGGGTTAAGCTGTACAAGGGTTCATCCACTGCTAGTTGGCAGTGTTGTACGAATAKAATTGTTGCCAGCTAGTAAGTGTCAAATTGAACTTGTGCTTTAGAATTAGCACCCGRTAATTTTTCTATGGCATAAGTGCTTTCAAAGTTGCGGACCTAAATATTTACATAAGTGCTTTAGAAATTGCGGAGCTAATTTTTGGATTAGCGCTGCCCACCACTGTCTAAATAACCGGATTGATTAAGTTTCATTGGTAAATATAACCGAGTTTCATCAGCGTAACATTTTATCTCCTATCTGTTTTTCCGCCACAGCAACACTTTCTTCGAGGTAAAGTCCATCTCCAATCAGGTTTGGAAGTTCCAGCGATATCAGTTGATCATGACCTTCCACGATCGCCCCATCCTCCCACCCCCCCTCATCATATTTCCCCACATCTACATCGTGCTGAAGAGGCTGTGCTGCACCTGCCGACGGAGGACGGAGGGCGAACGTGACGACCGCGAGAGGAGGCTACGTGAGTGAGAGACACCTCAGAGTGGCTGTGAGGGCGGAACCTGACAGAACCGGTTCCCTCTTCAGACCTCACAGAGTGGACCACATGCAGCTGTCCATGCCTCTTCTCTGTTGTCTCCTCTCTCAGAGCTGGTGCTGAACACTGAGGAACTGAAGAGTCTGCATGAGTTCGAGGAGCAGTGTGTGGAAGAGTACTTCAGAGAGAAGGAGGACGAGAAGCAGTCGTCCAACAACGAGCGAATCAAAGTCACATCTGAGAGGTCGGGACAACGTTTRCACCAGTCGGCATATTTTATGATGGGGCTGACACAGGGGTCATGATACGATATATTGTGATATATTGCGATACTTTGATTGCCATTTTTTCTCCAAAAATTCTTTTTAAAAAACTCATGCTCTATATGTTTACTCATAATGCTAATGTTTGAGCTAGCATTAAACTCTCTGGCAGGAGCCAAATGGCTAGCTGACTGCTGCCAACTAGTGGTTACAGGCTAAATTACAACATAAGAATGAACCACTGGCATGAAAGTTACGTTTCAATGCTTAAGGCTCCCACATACTCAGGCGTACTGTGTGCGTTCCGTGAGCCACGTGGACTCTGTGCATATTGTCTGCGGATGTTTGAGACTTCATACTCGAGCGTACTGACCGACTAATTCTTTAATTTCTTGCAATTTTAGTCATGATGTCAAGGATGAGGAGGAAGAACTTGTTTGCATTTTAGCTTTAAAACAACAAAAGAAAAAAAGAAAAAAGAACTACCTTACCAAGGAACTGAGCTATTTCCTCCCACAAATTTGGTGCTCGTTGAAAGTCTTTATATTCCTTCATTGACTTATCATAAAGTTTTCTAATTTCCATGAGACACTCTTCAAATTTTGACTCCATTTCGTCCACAAATGACACAGATTCTCAAATTTATCTGATTGGTGTCGCATCCAAAACAGTTCGACGTGAGCTCGCCGGGCCGTTTATTGTGCAACACTGCGGACGTAAAAATTGATCTCTGCGCGGACCAGTCCAGCGGACGTCAGCATTGAGT
>NW_013953178.1:69364-72362 GCF_001266775.1 Austrofundulus limnaeus
CATTGGTAATGTCTGACTGGGCCTCGTGTCAGAAAGGTTAAGAACCTCTGGTTTAAACTGATATATTGTGACAGGGTCAGTAGAGACAAGACACAAAGCTTTACATCAGTTTTTCTCTGTGACGACTCCTCACTGCTCTGAGTTCAGTCAGGACTGCTGTCGTGTGTTCAGGGTGGAGAACATGTTCATGCGTCTGGAGGAGGTGAATGAGAGGGAGCACTCCATGAAGGCCTCCCTGCAGACGGTGGACCTCCGCCTGGCCCAGCTGGAGGAGTTCTCCGGCCGCGTGATGAACGCTCTGGAGAAGCTGGCCGGCGTGGACCGGGCTGAGCTGGTCCGTACCCGCTCCAGAGGATCGTCCGTGTGCGAGCCGTCTTCTCTGCTGAGATTCGGCAGCATCAACAGCGCCGACGGCTACAGCCTGTACCGGTACCAGCTGGACCACGATGACAGAACGTCTGCAGAGACGGAGGACAAACGAGTCAACGTGAGTCCAGAGAGAAAAGGACCATCTGAGGGAGGACACACAGCAGGTGGGTCCAGAACCATGACTCATCAAATTTTGTGCTTTACTGATGTTTGAGTTTTACTGTGATAGGTTCTGTTAGAGATCTATCAATCATCCATCAATCATCCATCCATCATCCATCTATTCATCCATCAATCATCCATCAATCATCCATCCATCATACATCCATCATACATCCATCTATTCATCCATCCATCATCCATCAATCATCCATCTATTCATCCATCTATTCATCCATCTATCAATCATCCATCAATCATCCATCTATCATCCATCTATTCATCCATCATCCATCATACATACATCCATCATACATCCATCATACATCCATCTATTCATCCATCCATCATCCATCAATCATCCATCTATTCATCCATCTATTCATCCATCTATCAATCATCCATCAATCATCCATCTATCATCCATCTATTCATCCATCATCCATCATACATACATCCATCATACATCCATCATACATCCATCCAACCATCCAGCCATCAGCCATAAATCATCCATCCATCATCCATCCATCCAACCATCATCCATCAATCATCCATCCATCATCCATAATCCATCCATTCATCATACATCCATCCATCTATCAATCATCCATCCATCCATCCATCCATCCATCCATCATCCACCCATCCATCATCCATCCATCCATCCATCATCCATCATCCATCTCTCCATCCATCATCCATCCATCCATCCATCCATCCATCATACATCCATCTATCCATCCATCCATCATCCATCCATCCATCATCCATCCATCCATCCATCTCTCCATCCATCCATCCATCCATCCATCATCCATCCATCCATCATCCATCTCTCCATCCATCCATCCATCCATCATCCACCCATCCATCATCCATCCATCATCCATCTCTCCATCCATCCATCCATCCATCCATCATCCATCCATCATCCATCCATCCATCCATCCATCATACATCCATTTATCCATCCATCCATCATCCATCCATCCATCCATCTCTCCATCCATCCATCTCTCCATCCATCCATCTATCCATCATTCATCCATCCATCATCCATCCATCATCCATCCATCCATCCATTCATCCATCCATCTATCCATCATCCATCCATCCGTCCATCCATCCATCTATCTCTCCATTCATCCATCCATCCATCATCCATCCATCCATCATCCATCATCCATCCATCCATCATCCATCCATCATCCATCCATCCATCTCTCCATCCATCATCCATCCATCATCCATCCATCCATCCATTTTTCTTTTTTCTCTCTGGGAGCTGTCACTGTGTGAGAAGCAGGGGACATTTTGGACATGAGTCCATCTCAGGGACACGTTGAGACAAATGAGACAGATAATTCTTTTCACTCTCATCTTCTTGGAGTCAGTTTTGTTTGCAGTTCTTCAGGCCTGAGCAGAATCTGAACCACACAAATGATGTTTGTCTGAACGTTTTCTTCTCAGGTGATGTGAGGGACATTGTTTCAACTCTAGATGTTGGTGTGAAGAACAGGACTCAGTCTCTGTCRAACGTTGACATCTTCATTTCCCCCTGCGACCCCGACCACAAGCACCCCCACACCTGCCCCAGTCCAGCTCAGGCTGACCCAAAGGACAGGCTGGCACAAAAGAGRCAACTGGAGGCTGCAGTGTCCTTTCCCCTGGAGAGGTCAAAGGTCACGCAGCACTCGTTGTCTCCAAACCTCGGCAGGAGGAAGTCCACCAGCAGCATCGTCTGCACCCAGCCTTGCCAGGAGAGCGAAAGTCATGGTAACAGTGAGGAGGAGGAGGGGCTTCTGGTGGACGAGGGCAGGATGTACCCAACGCTACGATCCAAGAGTCTCAGCACCAACCCGAGGAAGACGAGGACGAAGAGGCAGGAGGACGAGGACAAGTCTCGTATGGCTAGTAGTGTGAAGGACTTGGTGTCGGTGTTCGGGGGGCGACAGGAAGACATGGACCAGGACCAGGTTCAGAGACCCTGAGTGCTGATGAGCCCTGACCTCTGCACCATCGCAGTGAGACCAGAGTCCAGAACTGCAGGGTTTGATGTTGTCTGTGGTGAACCCAACTTTACAAGCACTGATCTGATTGTGTGGAACTCTGGGTTAACGATAATTACTGCACATCAAAGGTGTTATTAAGCTTTGAAAAAACAGTCAGRATCTTACCTGCAGCAGATCAGCCATCAGTACGTTTACAGTTAGAAGAATCAAAGGAAATCAGGATCTCACTCAGGCTGAAACCTTAAAGGGATCCACTATTAATTGTAACATTAGACTTTATTCAATAAACGTTTATTTTAACTGTAAAATAAAGACTGTAAAAATACTGTAGGCTGTTTAGTTTTGTAAATTTTTAAAAATATATTTTAACACGGACGGAGCCATTTTATTTACACTCAAAGCATTCTGGGTAAAAGATGACGTGGATATGTCATCGTTGTGAGTGAGCTATATCC
>NW_013953178.1:73062-84245 GCF_001266775.1 Austrofundulus limnaeus
CTTAAATATTTAGCTAGCCACCTAAATATTTCACTTAAATATTTAGCTAGCAAGTTAAATATTCAGCATTTATTTCATACATTTATACAAATGTATGACTCATATGGTGAAAAACTGACTTTGAAAAATAAATCTGTTCTTCTTTTTCCTATAAAAGGCTAAATAAAACAAAAATATTGGTGGTAATATTTGACTGTGTAACTTTACACACGGCACCCCATATGTGTCAGTATCAACAAAGACCGGCGGGCTGCGTATTTACTACCTCACCACACAAAATACCACCTGCTCATCCAAAATATCCAGCTGTGAGAACAGTGAGCAGTGAGGAGACATAAATCTGTCACATGATCTGAATGCTTGMCTGACACCACTGAACAACTCCTTTCATTTAGGTTTTTAAAAATCCTACAGTAACTCCTTAATTATCTTTATAATTTTCTCTTTGTTCTGTAAACTTTTTATCAGGTTATTTAAAAAGCTGACTCAGACAGATGAGATCTACTTACTGACCTCTAGATGYAGCTAAATGTTCAAAGTAACTTCAGGAAACAACCCACTGAATAAATGAGATCATGTTGGGTTTTTATTGATGAGGTCAGAGGTCAGCTGATCTTCACTCCTCTGTGATGGTTCTGCTCTGGGTTTGTGCAACAGGCTGCACAGGTTTTAGAAACAAGCTGTTTATCAGCAACACAAGCTGTAAACAGGTGGAGACGAGAACACGGCTTTAGACCAATTTACACCATGCTGTTAGCAGTGGTGGGCAGCACTAATKCAAAAATTAGCTCCGCAATTTCTAAAGCGCTTATGAAAATATTTAGGTCTGAAACTTCAAAAACGCTTATGCCATAGAAAAATCAGTGGAAGCTAATTGTAAAGCACAAGTTAAACTAAATATTTAACTTGCAAATTAAATATTTACTTAGCAAGCTAAATATTTAGCTAAATATTTAGTTTTAAAATGCCCCCCTATTTTTTTCTTATGAAAGGCTAACTAAAGCTAAATATTGCTGGTAATTTTTGGCAGTGTAACGTAAACGGCGCCCCARAGAGGAGATGACAGGCTGCTGCTGGCTAAAACCATAAATGAAGCTGGGGAAGTGGTGACAGGAGGCAGGTGAACAGACCCTGAGGGAACGAGGAGATAAGCAACACCTGGGAGATTACTGGAGGTGAAAGCAGAGAAAAACCACACAGCTGAAAACATGACTAACTAGAATTACAAAAAAGAAACAAAAAAGAAACCAAGGGTCAAATAACACAAACACAATCATTACAACAACATCTCCTCTGTTCCTTCATGGTGTTTGACTAAAGCTGAGCCTCCTGTTGGAGGAAGAGTTGCTGATGTTTCTGTTTGACAATAGTTTCTCACTAAAAACCAGCTCTGAGGCTGTGCTTGTAGCAGGTATGTAAATACTTTTGTCCAAATGGTTATTCCACCCTGTGCACATTCCATCATGCAACCATCTGTTGAGTTCAGCCTCAGCTTTCTTCAGTTTGTTGGATGGAGGGCCGGTTCATCTCCTCAGACACAAACTGAGGTGGCAGCAGGGAGGAGAGATACYTTTGCATTTCTCTGATCACTGGATTTGATGGCTCTCTTCCTGACTCAAGCTCAAAAAGCAAGAGTCAAGAAACYAAGCCATGAAGATCAGCTTGTTAATCTCAGGATCATCAGAGTACTCCTTTGTGGATGTGTTGATGGTCTCTGTGAGCTCTGTGTCTTCATCTTTTTGTTCCAGTAGATCACTAATTAAAAGGTGAAGAACATGCTTCAGGTATGACATCACCAGTTCAGGGGATTCTGATGTTATCAGTCCATGAAATGGACGTTATTAGGCGTTATCAGTCCCATACAATGGCTTCAGAGGGTCCCTACTGTGCCMTCCAGGCTTCAGACTGTCCCGACAGTGGCCCCTAGTGGGTTAATATATCAATGACAATGAATGTGTAAATAACCAAAAMYTATTTTAAGAAATTATTTGTGCCCGTGTCGGTCTCGAACCATGGTCTTTCGACACTCTACCCATTGCCCTATTGGGAGGCCACAATACATAACCTTTGGAGGGCGGGGTCTTTAACCGGATTTTTATTGCCTCAAATTAACCAGATAGTGGTTTTATGCCTCATATTAACCAGATAGTGATTTTGTGCTTGAGAACTCTTTGCTTTTTCAGCCATGTGAGAATTTACTGACTTACTTCTTACAAACTTCCACAGCTCTGTCTACCCTCAAGTCCTTTATGTCAGTCTCTGCAAAACAGAACAAATCACTTCCTTAAATCCATGTTGTGGGTGCATTCGTCTACTTYTTTAACTTCACTTTTATGTTACTGCTGCATGGTTGGGTCTGGTGTTTCACTTTCCTCTTGACAATAGATCCTCTATGAGGTTCAGATCAGGTGAGTTTGCTGTTCAGTCAAGCACAGCACCACCATGACCACTGAGCCACCTGAGCAGAACTTACCTGAGCTGAACTTACCTGAGCTGAGGAGACAAAGAACTGGYCTGTTGCTCAGAGGTCCAATGTCCTCTTTTCAGATGAAAGTCATTTGGAAATCAATCTGTGAGTCTGGAGGAAGAGAAGAGGCACAGAGTCCACATTGTTCAAGTCCAGAGGAAAGTCAGTGGTGATTTGGAGTGTCATGGCACCTGCTGCTGTTGGTCCACGGGGTTTTCTGGAGTCTACAGGGTTTTCTGGAGTCCACAGGGTTTTCTGGAGTCCACAGGGTTTTCTGGAGTCCACAGTCAATGCAACATTATAATAAATAGAGGCTTTGACCATAAACCATAGTTTATGGTCAATGCTGGCTTTAAAGCATTGTATGCTTAAAGATGTTAATACATATTTGATGCTCTTGTGGTTGGGGCACATAAAGGCTTTGGAGGGCCACATTTGGCCCGTGGGCCTTGAAGTTTGACACATGTGACTTAGGGTGGTCCAGTGTTGGGTCTTTTACCACCAATAAAATGTTTGGAGCAGACAGAAATTCATGGTTGCACGTTTTTTCCGGTCAAACTCAGCTCATCCCATGGCTTTTTGTTTAAAAAGTTTCACCAGCCAATCAGGTCTGGAAACAGAGGACAGTACAATCAGAAGCTCATTTGAAATAAATTACACAGCGTCACATAACACCACCAACCCTAAATACTAAATGGTGTGTTTAGCAGCAGCAGAAGGGATGGGACAATGTGTCAGCAAAAACTAACCTCTGGTGTGTTTCATCTCCAAGATGGACGACTGCAGAAACATCATTCACCACATCAGTTGTTGGTTGGAGTTGTGTTATTGTACATTACAGTACAGTATGGTATGGTATGGTAAGGTACAGTACGGTATGGTTTGGTTTGGTTTGGTTTGGTTTGGTTTGGCTTGTTTTGGCTTGGTTTGGTAAGGTACGATATGGTAAGGTACGGTACGGTATGGTATGGTATGGTATGGTTTGGTTTGGTTTGGTTTGGTAAGGTATGGTACGGTATATGGTACGATACGGTTTGGTTTGTTAAGGTACGATATGGTATGGTATGGTATGGTATGGTATGGTGTGGTGTGGTATGTTAAAGTATGGTATGGTACATTGTGATATGTTGTACTGTACAATATGTTGTATGTTGTGCTACAGTTTGGTTTGCTACAGCACAGTGTCCTGTGATAGACTATACTAAAGAATTTGATCCATCTTATTTTAAATGAACAAGTTGTTTAATTTTAGCACATCCTCATCATAAATCTATAAATGCAATCTGCTTCAGTAAACAGATAAAAAAAACCTGCTTTAGTGTTCAAATATTGGTGGAGCTAAATTAGCCTGATACCAATATCAGCATTTTTACAAGTACTCAAAATGCCCCAATACTCGTAATCAATACTAATACCAGTACTGACACTATACTAGTATCAATACTCCAGTGGATGTGTTACAGTTTATATTTCGAGTGAAAAGTTTCAGTTCTATGTTAAAAATTATACAAATTTAAAGAAAATCTTACTTATTTTGTATTTATTTTAAAAATTTGCAACAGTAAATATCCTGCTGTTTATCTGCTTTGATCCAGTCAGAGGCTCTGTAGGCCAATAAGGAAGGAGGGTCACCTTGTTTAAATAACAGAAATGTGTTTTTAGTCAGTGTGTAATGTTTAAGTTTTAACTCAGGACTCAAGTGCCCAATCTGAAGTACACTAACACCTAACGGAGTCCAGCATATTTCATTTGTCTGTTCTGAGGGTTGCATCATTAACTCTAATCTTAACATTGTTTTTTATAAAGTGCTTTGTGCTGGAGAATAAAACAAATCAGTTTCTGATAATTACAGCTCTGGACAAATGAAAGCAGTTCACTAATGAAAAATAAAACAGACAACAGAAAACCACACTGGTTCCAGAAATACTGGATACAGATTACAGACTTCGGCATGCAGGTTCTGAACTATAACTTAGTAAACAGATGATCAGTTTTAAACATCCATAAAAAATGAAGAATTGTTCAGTTTCTGTCCATTATTGGTTGAAGAAGCCAATATTTGAAAGCAGTAAAAACACTGAACAAAGTCAGTAAAACAAATTGAGGGTTAATAACCTTCATCTTGTTTGCCGTTTTCCAAGAGCAGCCAATCACACTCGGTCCTGTTGTCATGTGACGGTCATCTAGACCCTCCAGGTCTGCACAGAATCAGGTTTCCCTACAGTTTCCTTTGACAGACCTCGTGGCGTCTCCCACACCTAACCCTCCCCTCCTTCAGATGTTGGTTGTGGAGTGTGTGGTGGAGAAGTTGTCCATGCGGAAGCGTACCACCTTCCCTTTGGACGGAGGCGGGTACAGAAGGTGGCGGGCGAAGACCTGACGGCACGCGTTGCGGAAATTCTCCGACAGGAAGGCGTAGAGGACGGGGTTGACGCAGGAGTTTCCGTAGGACAGGCAGTGGGAGACGATGCGGAAGGCGAAGGAGGCGTCGTTCAGCGGGAAGGTGCCAAGCTCCACCCACATGGCGATGATGTGATGAGGCATCCAGCAGATGGTGAAGGCCGTGACGACAAGGAGGATGGTCTGAGCCGTCTGAGGAGCAAAAACATCCTTTTAAATCAACAAATAAGTTGGTATTCTTCTGTTTTCAATCACAGTTCAGTGTTCCTGCCACAAATGTTTAGTTAGATCAGGGCCCGTATTTATAAAACTTAGACTTCAGTGCTAAAAATTTCTTAGATTTGCTCCTACTCTCCTACTCTAGGATTGTTTTTAACTGAACAAAAATAAATAAAAACAAAGAAAGTGTCTCCATCTCCTGCAGAAGTGGGAGATATTTATTCTGCCTGGTCTCTGGAGCTCCTCAGTCTCCTGGTTTGGACGATGTGATAACGTAGAAACAAACTGAATCTTATCTGCTGTCTGACTTTTTTCTCTTCTGTTTGTTTAAATTACAGTAAAGTTTAGAATATTTCTGTCTCCATGACACAGACCTACAACACAAACTGTCTCTCAGGTCCACATTGTCCTCTCACTCTCTTCCACAACTCTTCAGTTCAACAAAACACTTTACATTTTTCTGAATCCTACAGCACTGAGAACACGCAGGGACCTCCTAAATATTGGGTTAGAACCTCAAAACTTCATGCATTTTCTCATTTATGTTGCAGACTTTGTAATATTTTAAACATTGATACATCAAAACTTATTTAGGAGATGGGTACTATGATTTTTATATAACTTTTGCTCTTTTCAAACTATTTAACAATATACACACATACTGTATTTTCCAATAAAAACACATAATTTTCTACTGAATAAGGCAGCACAGTGGCTCCCAGTCAGTCACCTTCGTGGGTAGAGTTTGCATGTTCTCTGTGTGCATGCATGGGTTTGGGGTACTCTGGTTACCTCCCACAGACCAGAAACATGAATGTTGGTCTAACCGGTAACTCTAAGCTTGTTTTATTAGAAAGGCAGGCACATCCAAGCATGGGAGATGGACTATGTGGGAGCATACAGGAGCCATACCACTTCAAGTTCTTGGTCCAGTCGGGGTGTGGCATTACGGCGTTCTCCCGAGCCCCCGCAACTTGTTAACCTGCTTTCAAACTCTGCCAGAAGAGGGGATCTTTAGAGCATATCCTCAAATGCTGCTCTAAGGCCTTGAGAGATGGTCGTTATCATTGGCGTCTTGACCAGGTTCTGTGTGTGATCGGGGATCTGCACTGGCATCAACTACAGCAAGCAGCAAAACCCACTCGGGGTGTATCATCACCTTTGTTCCAGTAGGTGAGAAGATCAAACCCCCCAGATAAGATTCAAAGTGGGCTCCTTCCTACAACAAGGGACTGGCAGTTACCAGACGACTTTGGGAAACGGTTGAAGTTCCCATCGTAATTTCTTTAAGCGAACCAACAAATCTACTTACACTACGTTAGCATAACTTGAAGAGGAGCAACAAATTTCTTCATATCTCTACATCTATAATTTGTCTTAAGGCATCTATTTAATTCGAGATGGCCGACACAACTWGTGGACATAATCCAACACAATCAAGACTGTATTGTAGACTATTTTGAGCTTAAATTTGAAGTGATAGAAGCTGAGAATCCTTCACATCTTGTGATACAGAGTGAGAACGTAACATTTTGCTAAAATGAATAAAAGTCTAGCACAAGATGATCTTAGTCTAAAAGTTTGGGAAAAATGGCAGAGGGTGATATGCATTTCTTTAAACAATGCTAATGTCATTAAAATGGTTTTAATCAGTGTGGTTAGTTCAGCACATTCAGGGCTGTTTCTCAGAATAAACCCGGACATCAGCAAAGGATCTGTGTTTTGTTAGTATTTATCATTTTGGGTTGATTTATGTTTATTTCTGTTTTTCATTCCAGTGTTTGTCCTCTCAGGTCTGCCCCGCCCACTTTCACCTGTTTGCACTTGTCTGTTCCCCAGGTGTTTGTGATTTATGCTCATTAGTTATCCTTAATATTCTGTGTCCTTCAGTTCGTTCCTCAGTTCTCCTTTGTGTTTCTCACAGCAGCTCAAGTCTGCTCTGCAGCCATGACATCAGCTTTCTGCCACTAGAATCTCCAAATCCTCCACAAATCATGACAGTTCTGAGTTTGAGATGGATATTTTACACACCGAGCCTGAGAACAACTCATAATAATGTGTTTTTTTAGTTAACATGTCTAAACCAGTGGTGTCCAGTAAGCTTCAAGGGTGCATATTTTGCATGTTTTAGATATTTGTCTGCTTCAACGCGCCCACCTGATGTGGATAAATGAGTGATTAAAAGACCTCTGTAAAACCTTAGGACAATGGGTCCAGCAGGAACTTCATTTAGGTTTGCCTCTGAACCACAATCCACCATTTGGGGACTCCTAGTTCATGAAAACACTGTTTAATGTTGAGGACACAATATGGACCATGACAACAAATATATGTCAAAAAGAAAAAAATAGTATAGGTCTTCTGGACGGGTTCTTCTTTAATGAAACGTTTCGTCTCTCCTCCAAGAGACTTCTTCAGTCTGAGAGTTTCAGGCAAAATTCAGGCTTTTGAGTCCTGCCTCCATGTGACTGATACTCACATCACATGGCTATCATTGACACCTAATTAACACCTATTGTTAACAGGGGGTGGAGTGATACTGGCAATAGCAGCACTGTAGGAGGGGGACAACTGAAAACGGAGGCCTCCACCTCTGTTTAATGATGGACGGTCTTTCTTCACAAAAATGTCTTCTTTTACTCCTCTCTCAAACCAACGTTCCTCTCTATCAAGAATGAGAACATCCTCATCTCTGAAAGAGTGACCGCTGGCCTGTAAATGAGTGAAAACTGCAGAGTTCTGGCCATTAGATGTAGCTCGTTTGTGTTGTGTTGGCCAAACACACAAATATATGTGTTTTTATGTTTGAGGCAGAACAAGGTTGTGTAGAACAGACCTGATGGTGTCACTTGCCGTTAACCAAACACTATGTTCACATAAGAAAAACACTTATTCGTTTAAATTTACTTGACAAGAACAACCCAGAAAACAATGTGTCATGTCATCCTCATGCACTTCAATAATCCACGTAGAAAAATCTAAAAGAAGATGAGTAGGTTAAACGTTTCATGTTAAAACAATACCACCATTATATATGTATGGGTAGTACCACAAGGCTCTATTCTGGGACACTTTTCTTTTCCATATGCCTGCTGCCACCAAGTGCAATTTTCCGGAAACATAGTATACCGTTTCATTTTTATGTGGACGATTGTCAAATTTACTTTCCTCTGAAGCAGGCTGGTCCACACTCCATGCAACCTCTTCTTGACTGCCTGGCTGACATCTGAAACTGCTTTGTATTTGAAAAGTAGCGTCATTTATGCTATGTCCTTGATGTGTCTGTTATCTTGTACAGTACTTTGGTTGGTCTTGTTCTGTTTATAAATAAAAGTGGGTATGGTAATATAGTGAACCTCCTGATCTCCTCAACACCCCTTGTGGCCCAGAGACCAAGATGGTCCCCCTAAAGAAAACTTCTTCCCAAATTCACCTGCATCGTAAGACTAAAAATTTCAAACATCCCTTTCTCGCCCTGAAAGTATCCATAACAGCCAGTGCAAAATAACGTTATCTTCCTACTTATTATTTCTGCTAGCTTGCAAATTAGCCCAAGGACCCTTTTGTTTTTTTAAACTCATCTAACATACGATGGCTAGGGTAGGGTAGGGTAGGGTAGGGTAGGGTATTATTTCTACAGAGGTTGTCCAACCAAAGGCTCACTCATGTAAACCTTGGTTTGGCTTTTTAAACTACAATTGATAATAAAACCAGACATTTCACACACATTGAATGGTTTGTACTCAACCTACAGTGGAAGTCATGACAACCTCTAAAACACACTCAGCATCAATATAAAGTCCAGACTTGAACAAATCCAATATCCCCCATCCGTACGTGTCGTAATAGGTCTTCCTAAACACATTTTAGTATCTAAAAATACCTCCTCTGCCCCCCTAACGCAAACCAAAACGTTTCTCTTCCTCATTTTAAAAGTTTCTTTCCTCACTTTGCACAGAAAGTCTGTCTTCTTTCAGACTTTTGACATGAAGTTCCTCAGATTCCCTCAGCTCTTCAGGTGGATGATGATAAATGACCCAGCAGAGTTCCAGGTACTGAACCAGTCTGCAAACCTTCAGATCTCTCCAAATGTCTGCTGAAAGCTTCTTCATCAACGTCAGGGGACAGCTGAATGTTCAAGATTCATCCAGCAAAGCCCACATGAAAAAGTGAGTGGTTTTACAGCAGAATCTCAGCAAAAAGGAGACAATCAGAAAGAGAAAACACAAAGACCGGACAGTGACAGGGAAACCTGGGGCCTCGAGTAGAAGATACGGGTTTTCTTGTGCTTATCCGTGCTAGTTGCTAGCTCCTCCAATGCTAACACCAGCTTATCCATGCTAGTCTTTAGCTTCTCTGATGCTAACGTTAGCTTATCCGTGCTAGTTTCCAGCTCCTCCAATGCTAACACCAGCTTATCCATGCTAGTCTTTAGCTTCTCTGATGCTAACATTAGCTTATCCATGCTAGTTTCTAGCTCCTCCAATGCTAACACCAGCTTATCCATGCTAGTTTTTAGCTTTTCTGATGCTAACGCCAGCTTACCCATGCTAGTGGCTAGCTCCTCCAATGCTAACACCAGCTTATCCATGCTAGTTGCTAGCTCCTCCAATGCTAACACCAGCTTATCCATGCTAATTCTTAGCTTTTCTGATGCTAACACCAGCTTACCCATGCTAGTTGCTAGCTCCTCCAATGCTAACACCAGCTTACCCATGCTAGTTGCTAGCTCCTTCAATGCTAACACAGCTTACCCATGCTAGTTGCTAGCTCCTCCAATGCTAACACCATCTTATCCATGATAGTCTTCAGCTTCTCTGATGCTAATGCCATATTATCCATGCTAGTTGCTAGCTCCTCCAACGCTAACACCAGCTCATCCATGCTAGTAGCTAGCTCCTCCAATGCTAACACCAGCTTATCCATGCTAGTTTTTAGCTTTTCTGATGCTAACAACAGCTTACCCATGCTAGTGGCTAACTCCTCCAATGCTAACACCAGCTTATCCATGCTAGTTGCTAGCCTCTCTGATGCTAACACAAATGAATAGTCTCCTCATTTGCCAGCTCCAGCCTCTCAGTCATCGGGGCCAGATGCTCAGTTAGCAGTGCCGGTCTATCATTAATCAGATTAATAGATTTTAGGAATAGATATAGCCTCCTGCTACACGGATGTAGCAACCACTGTTTGTGCAATAGTCTTAGTTTTAGCCTTCATATAGAGTTGATGTTCACTCTGATTGTCTGAGGGAACATTTACAGTTCAGGAGTAAAATAAATCTCTTATTTAAAGTTTCTGTCATGATGAGTTACAGCAGCTTTCATCGGTGGGATGTTTGAAGTGGGAGAATCCTGCTCTGAAACATGAAACTGTTATCAGTTTGGTTTAAGTGCAATAAAAGCCTAATGAGTCTGGATCAAAGCCGGGATGTCTGCTGAGTTTCCAGTAGCTTATTAGAATTTCTACCTTGATTAAAAAGCAGTTATTTCGCTTCATAAAACCGATTTTATAACTTCCTGTTGTTTGTTTTTGTCACGTGTGACTCAGCAGCCTTTAATAAAATCTGTTTTCTGTCTCAGCAGACCCATAAAAGTCTTGGTCCCGGGGCAGATTATTAGAGGAGCGCTAATGAAAAGCTCCCCTCCTGCCGTGTTTGTGTTGATGAGAACAGCAGGAGCAGAAGCGTGATCTGAACGCCTGCTGTTGGCACCGAGGGCCGAGCTGTGCCAGGAGCTGGGTCTGTGAATGAAGCCGTGAGGTTTCTCAGAGGGAATCTCCTCTATTCTTAGTCCCGCTGTCTAAATATTTACCCAGAAGTCTTTGTTCCTCTGCCGCGGCTCAAGCAGCAGCAGATACTCGGCTGTAAACTGTTTGCCCCGAAGTGAGCTGAGATCTGCTGCTGCCGGGCGTCTGCTCTCTGTCGCCTGCTGACCAGGAGGAAGTTGGAAGGCGTGAGGCTCCAACCCACCTGGGACAGGTGCCACCATTGATATACAGCAGGTAAGATAAGTATTGAACACGTCACCATTTTTCTCAGTAAATATATTACTAGAGGTGCTAATGACATGAAATTTTCACCAGATGTTGGTAACAACCC
>NW_013953178.1:86030-87219 GCF_001266775.1 Austrofundulus limnaeus
CTTGGGTTGTTACCAACATCTGGTGAAAATTTCATGTCATTAGCACCTCTAGTAATATATTTACTGAGAAAAATGGTGACGTGTTCAATACTTTATTTTACCCACTGTATATTACTGGATTGAGCGTCACGTGAACTGGGCGTGCTTCGCAAGGGGGATTTTTACGCATTGAACTAATGCTAACGCTAAGCCTGTTTAAAGAACAAACAAACTCTGAGCTCAGATAAATGGAGTCGTGGASCGTCTGGGTTCAAGCTCTGCATTCTGGGAGGATTCAGGTGAAAACCATCCGTTTTACAAACAGAGTGAAAGTAGAGAAAAACACCTGCGATCTGATGCTTAAAGTGCAGAAGAAATAAATGTTTGTGGGAGGAAGGAGAGCTTGTTCACAAAAATTAGCAAAGTTTAGACACTGTATGAAAAGTGAGATTTTCGTCCCTGTAAAGTGACGTGAATTTCGCTGATTCGCAGCAATTATCGGCAGTTTACAGCTCCTCACGTTCGCATTCTCCTGTGCCGAAAACTGTCGAAAACGTACCCCTAGAGGCAGCAGGGGGTGGGGGCCACGGGGGGTACTCGGCCGCCGGAGGAGTGAACGACAAGAGTAGATTCACTCTGTGGTAAAGTCTCCATCAGCCCAACTTAAACTGTGATCCTTCATCATGTGGGCCAGGTGTGGCCACAACTGGCCCAGCTGTCGTTTGGTTCATGTGGTGCTGGTCCACCTCTGGTAAACCCAGCCAGGTTCACACTGCAGGTCTTAATGTGCCATTCCCATTATTTGAAAGAGTTAAATCTTTTTGCTGAACATTAAAGTTATATTTTAAATGTGACCTCCATCAGACTCCACACGTTGCTACTTGTTAGCATGAAGAGTCGTGAGGCGGTGCCGGTTCAGGTCCTGGCCTCTCTGKGGGAGCTGCTGACAGGTCGGGTATTTCACAGTCATTTCTGAGCCGTGTGGGTCGAGCTCATCCGTCTCACACCCAGATTTATTAAATTCCTCTAAAGAGGAGAAACACTGCAGTGATGCTCTGCAGCTCATTCCTCCACATTTAACAACTGTTTAATAAATGAGCCTCCAAGTTCTGAGGTCAGTGTCCCAAATGTTTTTATCTTTGATTAAAAGTGTCTCAAATTACTCACTCTGCTGCATCTACACATTATTATTATTATTATTATTATTATT
>NW_013953178.1:89005-91343 GCF_001266775.1 Austrofundulus limnaeus
GGGGGGGGGGGGGGGTAAATGCCTCCCCCACCCTTGGTGGTGCCCCTGTGAAAACAGACCAACCTACTGTAAACTGTAACTGTCTCCACACACAATCCTGGGACTGAAAGAGTTTACATCKGAATGTTTAATGTAGAATGTGATGACGTCACAGTTTAACTCTGATTTGTCTAAACTTAGTAAAACTTTTATAAACTTTTCTTCTGCAGTTTAAACATCAGATTCTGTCAGATTTATGGTTTAACAGCTGAGATGAGAAATAAACTGAAACTGAGTTCGGTTTAGAGAAAAGGCAGGCTGGACCAGAACCATCAGGACCAGAACCTTCAGGACCAGAACCTTCAGGACCAGAACCTTCAGGACCAGAACCATCAGGACCAGAACCTTCAGGACCAGAACCTTCAGGACCAGAACCTTCAGGACCAGAACCTTCAGGACACTTTCTCCTGCTGATGTCTTTCTCCACCTGTTGGCGCGCGCACGTGGCGCGCACGTGGCGCGCTCTGCTCCTGCGCGCTTTTACGCACGGCTCTTTATGACTGAGGACTTTGCGCGCGGCCTTTGGCCCCTGCTCTGTCATTATGTCGTGTTTTACTGCAGCGGGACTCTGGACCTGGACCTGGACCTGGACCTGGACCTGGAACTGACCCTGGTGTAGCAGCAGCAGATGAGCAGCAGCGGGACCACGAACCCCAGCAGCAGAACCGACACCTTGTAGGCGAGCCGCGGCGAGCCGGACCAGTTCTCCCAGCAGAAGGTGCTGTTCGGGGCTCTGGGGTGACTGACCAGGACCTGGTGCTGCGCCACCGGTACCGACAACAGCAGAGACAGGGTCCAGATGACGCACAGCCCGGTCAGCGCGTTCCTGCGGCTCCGCACGCACGCGGAACTCTTGGAGCGCACCACGGCGATGTACCGGTCCACGGACATGGCCACGAGCGTGAAGATGCTGACCAGCATGCTGACGGTGGAGAAGAAGTGTCCGAACCTGCAGAGGAAGGCCCCGAACACCCACTCGGGCAGGGAGTAGATGGTCGCGTGCAGCGGCACGCAGAACAGGAGGAAGAGGAGGTCCGCCACGCTCAGGTTCATGATGAAGATGTTGGTGGGGCTGAGGGCGCGCGCCCCGCTGCTGGACCTCACCCTCCCGACGACCACCATCACCAGAGAGTTCCCCACCATCCCCACCACGAAGATCAGCCCGAACACCACCGGGACCACCACCGCCTCCGGTCCGGGTCCACCGCTCACCGAGCCGTTGGTCCCCGGCAGCTCAGCCCGGCAGGAGGACTCGTTTCTCGGCTGCAGCATGCTGGAGCTCCGCGGGGCAGCTGGAGGTCAGACTGGCTGAGAGACCCGCTRCATGATCCGGACCCAACACGTCCAGCAGCGCAGTCTGGACTCTGGCATGCACGGTAAGTTACTGGAAACACAAGCAGCTGCTTCCGGTCTAAGAGTTTCACAATAAAATTGAGTCTGTTTCAAAGTAAAAGCAAGAAAATGAAATCGACCAAAGAAAGAGCAGAAACATTTGTTTTTATCAAATATTCTTTAAAATCTCTCCTCTGCAGAGTCGTAAAGTAACCAAGTACAAATACTTCTTTACTGTACTTAAGTATAATTTTTTGGTATCTGTACTTGAGTAATTATTTTTCAGCCTATACTTTTTACTTCTACTTGCATTTTTACACAGTTATCTGTACTTTCTACTTATTATATTTTTTTCTTTTTAAAAAGGTAAGAAGTGGAAAGTCGTTACTCATATTTCYTTACAGCTTGTTGTTAAAATATTAACCTCCTGGACAGATTGAGTTTAATTGTGGTTGGATGAAAAGTATAAATATATATCATTCTGATCCTGTATTAGTTTGTACACAACCCATCACAGCTGCAAATAACACACATTATGTCACACTGCAGCAGAACACAGCAGATATKCTGTATGTAACAGGTGTAGTGCATCCTGATTTTTCTTTAACATTTTTATATGACAATAAAGCCATTTTGACCTTTAGAAAAACGTTTTTGAGGGTCTCAACTCCCAATAAATATCATTTTGGGAAGTCTAGCCACTAATTTTTACTCAGTACTTTTACTTTTAATACTTAAGTACATTTTTTGTCAGAAATTTACTTTTGATACTTAAGTACAAAATATATTAGATACTTTAAGACTTTTACTCAAGTAATATTTTTAGAGGAGACTTGAACTTTTACCAAAGTAATTTTATGGTAAGATACTATGGCTGGGCAGGGACTGGTTACACAGTTTTATTCTACAGATGTTCACAAATCCAACACTTCACATATTCAGATACCCCCCCCCCCCCCCCCCCCCC
>NW_013953178.1:92488-94742 GCF_001266775.1 Austrofundulus limnaeus
GGTTGGTTGGTTGGTTGGTTGGTTGGTTGGTTGGTTGGTTAATTGGATGCTTGGTTTGTTCTGTAGTGGTGTTGTGTTTTGGTGAGTGAGTTTAATGTGAGAGACTCTTTTTATCACCTCTGAGTGCCAGCAGTCATTTTTCAGTGGCTGCTGTGCAAAGGTTAATTTTTTTCTTAAGGACACTTCTTTAAACTTTTTAATGAAAAGGAGATAATTCAACAAAGCTAGCAAAACAAATTTTCCAAGTTACATCATCTACAAAATGATTTCAGTATAAAAACCAGCTGGTAAAGAGGTAACCTCCTTCTAAACTAAAAAAATAAAATAAAATAAGATAAACATGTTGGATTTACTTAACCTTGTTATGTCAAATGGTTTCACTTAACTGAGTTGAGTAAATTCAAAGTAATAAACTTGTGTTCTTTGGTTAGAAACTGGGTTTATTGCTTTGGATTTACTCAACTCAGTTAAGTGGAACCAGTTGACATAACGTTTAAGAAAAACCAACATTTCATTTCTTAGAGTGTAAAGGAGAGTTTGGATTTTTTTTTCAAGAAAGAAATTTCAGACATGATTTGTCTACAGGGGAGTGTAAAGAAGGACAAACGGACCTGATGACAGCTGATCCTTGAGTTATAACACAATAACACATTTATAGTTCATTTTTCATTTATTTTTTATTTTTTAGATGTAGAACTCTGGTTGGAGGATCCTTGCTGTGGAATACATTTTTAGAAACACTTATTTTTGGTGAGTTGGTTTTTATTTTTTAATTTTTTTCCTTTGCTCTAGTTTTCATGTGAGTCTCTGGGAAAATGGAGTAAAAACACTGCAGCATTCTTTCCTGAGCGGGCTTACTCTGTAAACCTTGAAGTGTAACTTTGCCTAAATGTCAGATACTGTATTTATTCATGTATAATACTAGAAATTAACTAAAAATCATCCATAAAGTAGGGGGGTGTTGTACACAGATTGTTGGTGATTAGATTTTTTTATGCTTTTTAAGCTCAAAAGATGATCGTATTAAACATGATACAATGCTGCGCTTCCAGATGCAGAGATCTGGAGATTGAAAAATAAATAAAATAAAAAATAAAACAGGTGTGAGTTTCTACAAAATTCCAAGCAGAGACTCCAAATAAACTAATGTGAACAGGTGTGAACAGGTGTGAACAGGTGTGAACAGGTGTGAACAGGTGTGAACAGGTGTGAACAGGTGTGAACAGACAACTCCATGGACTTTTTAAGAACTTATCTTTCAATTTATTTTACGTCAGAGCCGGCCTGTAGGGATGTTTGCTCGCTCCTCTCTGCTGCCTCCATTATTCCCCCAGCTCCTCTTGCATCATGTCAGAYTACTGCAGGTTTTTGTGACGTTTGCAACAAACAGGTAAATGTTCAAGGAGAGCGACGTGTGTGAAAGTGGTCCTGGCCTGTTGYAATTAGCTCTTTGTTTTTTTCACCATGAATTCTGAAGCAGTTAAAACAAGCTTTGACATAAAGTGATGGAAAGAAAAGCTGGAGCACAGACTGCAGTTAATGATGTTTACAGTTAATATTTGATAGAGCCGTCAAACAAATGGGTTTTTAACCTGGATTTAAAAGAACTCGGGGTTTCCACACTCTTACAGTTTTCTGGGAGTTTGTTCCGGATTAGTGGAGCATAAAAAACTGAACGSTGCCTCCATGTTTGGTTTTGATCCTGGGGATGCAGAGTAGACCTGAACCAGAACACCTGAGTGGTCTGGAGGTTTTGATACAACAAATCTGTCAGTGATTTATAAACTGTTTTAAAGTCTGTTCTCTGACACACAAAGAGTCAGTGAGGACGTCAGAACTCGTCAAAACTAAGTGGGTTTTGAGACTTTCTCAGCCCTGGTGAAGCGTTTTAGCTGAACGTTACAGACTCCACTGAGCTGAAGACCCCAGCTGTTCCCCCATCGACCGAGTCCACGAGCAGCCGCACTTATTGAAGAAACAAGAGATCAATATGAAATGCTACAAAGTACAACTGCTGTTCAGACGTGAAGCAGAACATCTGAAAGGTCTGGATAAGATAATCCATGAACGTAACAAACATTGTTCCAACTGTTGTTTCTTCACAGTAAACACTGTAAAACTGAACACTGTGGTAAAAAACATGGATTAGATATTTTATCGCTCAAATGAAGGACAAAAATGAAACATCAACTGTCTACATTGTTTTTATTATCATGTGAATTTATTATTTGAGAGAGTAAAACAATTAATTGTT
>NW_013953178.1:96925-98430 GCF_001266775.1 Austrofundulus limnaeus
TGATGGATGATGGATGAAGGATGGATGGATGATGGATGATGGATGAAGGATGGATGGATGATGGATGATGGATGAAGGATGGATGGATGATGGACAGATTAGTTTGTTTTTCTGTATTTAATCATCTCATTCTGCTCTCTGTAAACATTTGATCAAACATCAGATGAATTTCTCTCATCGGGATTCATTTAATTTGATTAAGTTTCCTTTCTCAGTAAATCTCTTTTCTTTTCTTTTCTTTTCTTTTCTTTTCTTTTCTTTTCTTTTCTTTTCTTTTCTTTTCTTTTCTTTCTTTTCTTTTCTTTTGCATCTTGGTGGTCCGTGCTGCAGTCTGATGATCCAGAGGTTGTGGGTTTGAGCCCAGATTGCTTCAGGAAAGTCGTTTCTTTCCTGTGAGGTCGTTAAGCTGTGGTTCCTGTAAAAAGGAGCAGCCAGAAGAAAAACCTCTTGTTTCCACTGATCCTGTGTAATAATCTGAACTGWTGGTGTAATCTGTCAGTTTGAAAAGAACACTTCTTGTGTTCTTCCTGCCTGAGGTGAACTCCCTGCTGGTCGTCACATCTCTGTTTCAGCTCATCTGTTTCTGTCACATTAAATCTTACAAATTTCCCGACACAAAGGAAACAACCGCAGAGCAAATGACYTTACAGGAAAACAGAAATTACACGGAGGGTGTAATGAGGGTGTTAACGAGGAGCTGAGAACCAAGTTAAAAAGGCTGATTGATGACAGCTTGACTTTTCTTGAAGTTTTTATTTTTTCATGTGAAGATGATAAAACATCAGAAACATGAGGAAGACTTCCTCTGGACCTGCTGGTCTGAGACAGGTGAGGACTGATCAGACCAGCACACCTTGACTTGGATCAAAACAGAACCTGAACGTGACGAGAACTTTGTATGGAATAAATCTTGTGCCAGCAGGAAGTGAATTTGAATTGTTCAGATTGAATCTGAATCTGCAGAATTTGAAATTGAATTCATTGGTTTGAAAATGAATTTCACTAAATTGAAACTGAATTTGAATTAATTTACTTTGAAACTGTATTTTGGTTTATTAAAACTTCAGTTTGACTACTTTCACTTTCAGTTCCATCATTCAGATTTTTGTGTCACATCCTGGTCCTTGAGAAAGCCAGGCAGAGTAATCAAACACAGATCCACAGATTTATGGGTGTTTTCAGACCAGGAAAGTCCTTTGGTCCAATTGTTTGGTCCGGACCAAAAATGGACTTTATTTTTTTCGTTTGGTGCGGTTTGCATTCACATTGTGTTTTTTTGCAAATGAACTATAACTTGTAAACAAAGCCACGAGTGTGACGATCATTGCTCCCATTGGACAAAAAAAGGACGGGGCGGGACTGAGCCACAGATCCAGAAGAAAACAAGGAAGTCCTGCATGCTGCGGTTCTGATGCGCACATTTTTGCTGATAGTACAACTGCAAAAGCATTTAAAATGTCAGAAGCAGCTAATTTAACGGTGGTTCCGTGATGATATTCTAATTT
>NW_013953178.1:102793-104584 GCF_001266775.1 Austrofundulus limnaeus
TATGTACAAATATAAAAAACACACAAATGCAATGAAATGAAAGGAAGCAGAGAAGAAAAAAAGTCCTATATCTGCCTCTTTTTTCCTCAAATATAAACTGAAACAAAACTAATCTTCAATTAACATAAAACAAAACAAAACAAGAAAAATGTCCAATCTTTCCAGAACACAAATTTACATGAATACTTATGATATTTTTTCATATTTCCTCAACCCCACTTTCATCATTTTATTGAACACTGATGTAACATTTTTAGCATCGTCTTCCAAACTATACCGTACAAAACAGGCCTAAACCGTTTAATAAAATCTGAAATATCACTGAATTTATTACATTCTGTTTAAAAACACCTCGTTTTTTCACTTCAGAAACCTTTTTTTACTGTTAAATGAGTATTTATTCAGAAATCTTCCTGGCAGATGTTTCAGCTCCGTGTTGGAAACATATTTTTAAAATGAAATAACTCTTTCTGGCGTGAGTCACAGGCCTGACCTTCATCTTTCAGCCTCTTCTGATGGAAAACCAAACAGCTGCACCTGTTCAGCTCCCACCGCCCTGTGATAACACGGCCCGGTCTCGTCCAATCACACGGCCCGGTCTCGTCCAATCACACGGCCCGGTCTCGTCCAATCACACGGCCCGGTCTCGTCCAATCACACGGCCCAGTCTCGTCCAATCACACGGCCCGGTCTCGTCCAATCACATCGCTCCTCTGAAGGATAAAAGCTCCTCCGCTGACGGCCTGAACATGTTCGAGCCATGGCCTTCCTGTGGATCCTCTCCTGCCTCGCCTTCGCCGGCGCCGCCTACGGTTAGACTCCGCCTCCTCCCCACAGTTCAATCACTGTGCTTTTATTCCTCAGTCATCAAYTCATTTGTGTTGTTTGTGTCTGTTGTTTACTGATGATGTAACGATGATGTCATCAGGTTGTGGCGTGCCCGCCATCACTCCTGCCATCACCGGTTACTCTCGTATCGTGAACGGTGAGGAGGCGGTGCCTCACTCCTGGCCCTGGCAGGTGTCTCTTCAGGTAAACAAAAACAAATGTTTGACAATAATAAGTCTGTTGATCCATCAGCCTTTAATCTGACAGATTTCTGATCAGGGGCGTCACTAGGTTTTAAGAGCAAGGGGGGCTCCAGCCCCCCTAAAATAGGCCTAGTGACACCACTGTTTCTGATCATTGAGTCTCCGCTAAACTCTCAGTGACGGACCAAAGTTTTAAAATAAACAACTGTTTTTATTGGGTTTATTTAGTTTTTCTTTTTCATCTTCTTAATAAAGACAGAAGGACAAACAAGACACACAGTGTGACAGAAACTGAAGAAAAACAGACAAATAGTAACAAAAGTGTAAATTCTTCTTTAATGGTACCAGTAAACTTTTGCTCTGTAATCTTTAGAGRTTTTATCTGTTTCCTCTCATAATTTTTTTAAATGTGATTCAAGCTCTTTTTTATTGTTTAAGCAAGATTTTAATGTCTGTTGTAGCTAGTAGTCTGTCACTGTTTTAATCTGGAGCAAAGCAAATATGGCAGAAAGTATGTCCCAAATATTTGAGATATTTTCAGCTTCATTTAACACGATGTATGGCAGAAAGTATGTCACATTTATCACTAAATATGGCAGAAAATATATGTCACAAATATCTGAGATATTTTAGCTTCATTTAACACTAAATATGGCAGAAAGTATGTCACAAAAGTTTGAGATATTTTCAGCTTCATTTAACACTAAATATGGCAGAAAGTATGTCACATTTATCACTAAATATGGCAGAAAGTATGTCA
>NW_013953178.1:104663-106876 GCF_001266775.1 Austrofundulus limnaeus
TCACATTTATCACTAAATATGGCAGAAAATATATGTCACAAATATCTGAGATATTTTAGCTTCATTTAACACTAAATATGGCAGAAAGTATGTCACAAAAGTTTGAGATATTTTCAGCTTCATTTAACACTAAATATGGCAGAAAGTATGTCACATTTATCACTAAATATGGCAGAAAGTATGTCATATTTATCACTAAATATGGCAGATAATATACGTCACAAATATTTGAGATATTTTTAGCTTCATTTAACACAAAATATGGCAGAAAGTATGTCACATTTATCACTAAATATGGCAGAAAGTATGTCACATTTATCACTAAATATGGCAGAAAATATACGTCACAAATATTTGAGATATTTTTAGCTTCATTTAACACTAAATATGGCAGAAAGTATGTCACATTTATCACCAAATATGGCAGAAAATATATGTCACAAATATTTCAGAAATTTTCAGCTTCATTTAACACTAAATATGGCAGAAAGTATGTCACATTTATCACTAAATATGGCAGAAAATGTATGTCACAAATATTTGAGATATTTTTAGCTTCATTTAACACAAAATATGGCAGAAAGTATGTCATATTTATCACTAAATATGGCAGAAAATATGTCACAAATATTTGAGATATTTTCAGCTTCATTTAACACTAAATATGGCAGAATGTATGTCACATTTAACACTAAATATGGCAGAAAATATATGTCACAAATATTTGAGATATTTTTAGCTTCATTTAACACAAAACATGGCAGAAATTATGTCACATTTATCACTAAATATGGCAGAAAATATGTCACAAATGTTTGAGATACTTTCAGCTTCATTTAACACTAAATATGGCAGAAATTATGTCACGTTTATCACAAAATATGGCAGAAAATATGTCACAGATATGTGACCCATCCTGAAGTGGTCTGTGGAGGGGAAAGGGCAGCTTTAGTACATTGGTTCAAACAAATATAAAGAATAAATATCTATGGGTCATTTTAATAAAATATTTTGTTCCTTTTTTGAGCAGTAATAACAAAAAACATGATTGTGAACAAAAAGTTTTATGTTTTTGTTATTTTCCCTGTGAGCTATAAAGCTTTTCTTCTTTCAATCTGGGAAATTTATATTTATAAATTTATTACAAAGACATAAAATTCGTCATTAGAACAAACTAAAAACCGGTGCAGTTTATATATTAGTGAATGAGACAGTGTCCCTGTTTGACCAAAGACATCCTCAAGTTGTCTCAAAGTATTTCCTGTGTGGATGTTTCAGGACTACACCGGCTTCCACTTCTGTGGAGGCTCTCTCATCAACGAGAACTGGGTTGTRACGGCCGCTCACTGCGATGTCAAGTAAACACCTCACACAGGTAACAGTCAGGGGAGGGGCGGGGTCAGACAGAACACTGAGCTCGATCTGTTTGCTCGGCAGGATCTCCCACCGCGTGATCCTCGGAGAACACGACCGCTCCTCCAACGCCGAGCCCATCCAGACCATGGCGGTCGGCAAGGTAAGTGTCCAGGTCAGCCGTCGTCATCCTGTGACCACGCTGGTCCTGATGATGTCACTTCCTGTCAGGTGTTCAAGCACCCCCAGTACAACGGCTACACCATCAACAACGACATCCTRCTCATCAAGCTGGCCAGCCCCGCCGAGCTGAACATGCGTGTTTCTCCTGTGTGCGTGGCCGAGACCACGGATAACTTCCCTGGAGGCATGACCTGTGTGACCTCCGGCTGGGGTCTGACCAAGTACAACAGTAAGACTCACAACCAATCACACAGCTCAACACAAAGACTCACAACCAATCACAGAGCTCAACACAAAGACTCACAACCAATCACACAGCTCAACACAAAGACTCACAACCAATCACAAAGGTCAGCAGTAAGACTCACAACCAATCACACAGCTCAACACAAAGACTCACAACCAATCACAAAGGTCAGCAGTAAGACTCACAACCAGTCACAAAGGTCAACAGTAAGACTCACAACCAGTCACACAGCTCAACACAAAGACTCACAACCAATCACAAAGGTCAACAGTAAGACTCACAACCAGTCACACAGCTCAACACAAAGACTCACAACCAATCACAAAGGTCAACAGTAAGACTCACAACCAGTCACACAGCTCAACACAAAGACTCACAACCAATCACAAAGGTCAACAGAAAGACTCACAACCAATCACACAGCTCAACA
>NW_013953178.1:109030-112486 GCF_001266775.1 Austrofundulus limnaeus
ATGTTACATTTAGTGTGTGTTACCCTTTGTGTGTGACATGTTGTGTGTGTTACATTAAGTGTGTGTGATATGTTGTATGTTACATTTAGTGTGTGTTACCCTTTGTGTGTGACATGTTGTGTGTGTTACATTAAGTGTGTGTAACATGTGTGTTGTTGCAGACCCAAACACCCCCGCCCGCCTGCAGCAGGCCTCCCTGCCCCTCCTGACTAACGAGGACTGCCGTCTTTACTGGGGCAGCAAGATCACCGACATCATGATCTGCGCCGGCGCTGAGGGAGCCTCTTCCTGCATGGTGGGTGGTCCCTCCGTCTGCTCTGCTCTGGTTCTCCTCAAGCTGGTCCATGTTTGACCTCGGAGGTCTCACTAATGTGCTGGTATCTTTTTGTTTTCAGGGAGACTCTGGTGGTCCTCTGGTCTGCCAGAAGAGCGGAGCCTGGACCCTGGTGGGTATTGTGTCCTGGGGCAGTGGAATCTGCAGCACCTCCATGCCAGGTGTGTACGCCCGGGTCACCAAGCTGCGCTCCTGGGTGGACCAGACCATCGCTGCCAACTGAGCGCGCTCAGTAGAACACCTCCACTTTCAACCTGACGTTCAATAAACCCCAGAAACTGTAACAACACGTCTCTGTCTTTTGTTTCTTCTTTTATTTTCTTACTCTTCATTTAAAACTCAGAGTTTGCAAAGCGAAGATTTATGCTGAGATGTGTTGAGATTGATTCTCAGCCACCACCTCATCAAAACCCATCTGTAAAGTTTAAATTTGATTTATTTATTTTTGTTAAAGTTGATCAGTTTGGCAGCCATCTTGAATTGGTTTGATTCCAAAGCCAAAGTTTAAAGTAGAGACGTTGTACTCAGAGGCAGAGCCAGAGGGGTGCCAGTGGTGGCAAGTGCCACCACTGGCCCCTGACTGGCCACCCCCTGGTGCCACCCCACAAATAATTGACAAGTAGGTGCAGATCTTGGATTTTGTATTTGCATTTGTATTTAGTTAGATTGTTCTCAGTTATTTCTGGGAATGCAACAGAAAATTCACTTTTCAGTTCAGTTTGATACTTTAGTTTCACGGTTCGATTTTTTTTCAATACAAAAAAGACAAATTTCCAAGATCTTAACTTGAAATTTATTGAAATTAGTTATGAACWTTTGTTTAATCGTGGTCCATGGGCAACGTGGGCTGTAGGGTCTTTCTGGTATTACTATACCAGTTAAGTAAATAGATTAAAAGCATTAATAATTTGGGTTTAGCTTCAGTATCAGTACTTGTAACTGCATCCAACTCTGAACCAGTTTCACGAAACTAGGCAAGCAGTTTGCTATCTGTAGCACTGGAGATGGGTGCTCTCGTGTCTTGTATTGAATTTTGCTGCAATGGCCCGGGTACTGCGTTCACCAGACATCAGCGCAATTCCTATCCGCTCCTCACGTGTTAACCTCCGCGACATGTCAATGGCTTTAAACAAAGAGAAAGTTGCAAATAACTCATGAAAGAATAAAGTTACGTTAAAACCAAGCATACTATTGTTTTTCTTGTCAAGTTCTCAATAAGTTTGATGTGTCACATGACCTTCTTCCCATTGAAAAAAAATTAAGTTGGATCCAAAATGGCAGACTTAAAGATGGCCACCATGGTCATCACCCATCTTGAAAAGTTTCCCCCCTCTCAAATACTAATGTGCCACAAACAGGAAGTTAACATCACCAACCATTCCCATTTTATTTAGGTGTATCCATGTAAATGGCCCACCCTGATACATGTATCCCTAGATACTGCACTTTATAGTGTTTTAGCTTTATATGTTTAAAGATGTCTATATTATAGCCCTTGGTAAAATTAGCATTAGCATCAGTGGTTAGCCTAATGTGGGATTAGCATTGGTAATCGGCATGTGATCATTCTTAGCTACTCAATGGCAATTTTTATCTCAATAAGTCTAAAAATGGCTGAGTAATTAATTATGGCATGTTGTTTGGATCATTCTTAGCTTTGATCATAAAATTTCAGCTCAAGTTTTTTTAAAACAGCTGAATTAAAGACATTTAGAATTAGCTGTGTTGGCCATCTTGAATTTTAAAATCTAAAGTGCTTTACTTTATTTGTATGCGCCCCCATAAAAAACCTTGGCCACCCCTGTTCCCCCGCCCCTTGCAATAAAGCCTAGCTCCGGCCCTGCTCGTCTTCTAAAAACTCCTGGAGAGTGAAGAGATCTTTTCAGCAGTTTATTTCACAAAACCACATTTAATCATATAAACATTCAAACATGGCAGCGGCTGCTCTTCAGGTGCGTCTGGGTGGGCAGGTGTGGCCGACTGGGCGGCAGTAGCAGATGGCGTTGTAGAAGCGGCAGTAGCAGGTGTCGCAGGGGTCGCAGCAGGGCAGCGAGTAGCCCAGGCAGAACTGTTGGTGGGGGATGCAGCGGCGGGGGGAGCGCACGGCCCGRCCCTGCAGCTGCAGCACCGCAGACGGATCCTGCAGGACCCAAAGAAAACTGGTCAGAGAACAGGTGCAGACCAGGATCCCGTCACAGAGTCAAATCCTGCACCTCATTGTTGGAGGCCGGCTCCATCAGGAAGCCATCTTCCTCTGAGTCCAAGAGGGCGGGGTCTTGAACAGGGCTGGGGGCGTGGCTTCTCTCTCCAGAATACAAGATGAAAACTGGTAAAACTATTTTGCATTTAGCAAACCAATAACTTAAAATAGAAGAGTAGCTTAACTAGCTAAATGTTAATATTAGCAAAACAGTAGTTAAAAGCTAAATTTAGCTAAATCTTAGCTAAAGGCTTAATGGGACACAAACAATGTTTTTTTGAGTTCAATGTTTTTGTGTGCACTTTTTTAAAAAAAAATTTGTAAATAGAGATTACGGAAGCGTAGAGCTGCCACATGACATGGAATAATGTGATTTTTACAGTAAAGTGCTTTGGTCAAACCCTATACAAGTAAATAAATGAATTATATCTGATGGACAGGTGGAACCCACCTATGTCAGACAGGTAGGACGTATCGACGCGGCGTCCTGGAATCGGACCCTCGTCTAGGTGGATGTTTCCATGAACCAGAGAGGAAGAGAGTCGCAGCAGACTGAAGGAGCAGCAGCAGAGCAACAAACCAGTGAACATCCTGCAGCTGTCAGACACCAGAGGGAGAAAAACCAGTGCAACCATCAGCTCATCCAACAGAACCACTGAGAGGAGAAATACATGACAATGGTTCTGCTGGTGTCTCTGTGTCCATTCATTAAAACACACAGAGGTCACAGAAATCACTGACACAACAACACCAGAAGAAACGTTTTAGTCAAGAGATTTCTGTAACTCTGAGGTATCTGCAGGGTGCAACAATACATTTATTAATTACATRATTTTTATCATTTATTTTATCAACTTGTCTTCTGAAGAGTCTCTGTGTTGAAGGATCAGTGGATCTGTGTTCGACTACTCCACCTAGGCTG
>NW_013953178.1:112924-116542 GCF_001266775.1 Austrofundulus limnaeus
ATAAATAACTGATTCTTGGAATGTGAGCTCAACATGTTCTTCCTCAGAGACAATCATCATCTTCAGTAAGAAAACAAACTGAGTTGTAAAAATCTACTGAGGAAGTTTTCATTTTTTCAGCACTTTTTATTTGATGTTTTAATTACAGAAAATTCAAATCATTTTCATGCAACTCAAAGTTTTTTCTGGTGCAGAGTTTTGCTGAATAAAAGGAGTCGATGTTCAATTTGTGCAAAAGTTAAGCAGCTGTTTGTCGACACAAACTGAAGATGAAACATGAAGAATATAAATATATTTATGTGCCTGATCAGAAACATAATTCTGTTATAAAATAATCAGATAATAATTTCCTTTTTCTTAAAAATACATGAAAATATTTTGTGTTTAAATGAAATAAATGAGTTAAGGATGAGACTCACCTTTCTCTGTGCCTCCTGCTGTCCTTGTTTGTGTTTGTGACAGGGGGAGGGGGGTGGGCTGATTTAAAGACCCCTGAACAAGAGTCAGGTCACATGACCAGCTGAGCTCAGGTCTCTGTTTAAATTAACTCCACTGGTACCGCAGTAATTACACACAGGAATAAACTGATAACAAACGAAATATTTACAGGAAAAATAAGTTTTTGCAAAAATGTTTAATTTCATTTAATTCATTTTATTTAAAAAGGGACAATCAAACATAAATGTCACCATTTGATGAGCTGYACCAGATTATAGCAGAAGTTAACTCACATCCTTGAGTTAAAARATGAACAAACAACACAATAATACAACAAAACAGAACATTTAACACTACTAATCATGACACACAAACACACAATCATACAGGTAATGTTTATATCTTCTTCACTGCTCACTTATAAATTTCATCAGTGTGAGTGCAGCGTGATGGTTTTACTGAAATTATGTGAAGCTGAGAAAAACAAACAAATCAGAAGCAAAACTTTGCAAAACTGCAGCAGAAATGATCTTTTGTTTTCTTATCTGTTCGTTTCTTTTAACAATAAAACACGTTTTATTTATTTATTCATTTATTCTTAAAAACATCAAAAGTCAGTTTTACCATAAAACCAGTAAAATATCATGTGACGTCAGAAAAACTAAAACTCGTTAAGATGATCTGAGCGTCACAGTTTCACATCCAGAATCCAGAGGCTCGAAAAACAAACTAATTTATTAAAAAAAAGATGTCGTGGCAACAAAACTATAAAACATCTGAACTGGCAGGACTGGACGAGGTCCAGCTGAAACCACAGAGAAACCATAACGAGGTCTGAAGAGTGGGAATRCCAGCCTCCCGGGGCGACAAAGACTGAAACAAAAACACCTGAGCTGAACAGAGAACAGGTGAGGAAACTGAGCAGCAGCGTGCTGCACGCAGGGACTGAAAGAATAAAAACACTGCAAGAAATCAGACCAGTTGAACAGATTTAATACTTTTTATATTTGTTGTTCGTTAAAAAAAATAAGAAAAATGATTTAAAAACAAGAGACTTAATTCGAGTCAAATAGGTGAAGTGTTTGGATGTTATTATTGATAAAAGCATGGAATTCCCACATAAATCACTTAAGAACAAAAAACAGCCAAATCCATTGCAGTAATTTACAAAGTAAAGAACTGATTTAAGGACAAAGCTTTGTTTATGTTGTATAATTCAATAATTTTCCACTTTTGATTTACTGTATTGAAGTCTGAGGGAAAACATGTAAAACAATTACAAATCCCATCTTTATTACAGAAAAGACCTGTAAAACATTACAGTCACCCATCAAATATATTATTTTGAAATTGTTGAAATTTCATGAACTGATTGATGGTAATATTTTGCAGGTTATGTATAAAGCTCATAAAAATTTATTACCTCTGAATATTCATTTAAATTTTGTTAAGGGAGTATGTAATTATAACCTTAAGGATATAGAGATGTTTGTAAAACTAAAATTCAAACAAATTTGAAGAAGTGATGTGCTTCAGTCCAAGGAATGAGATTATGGAATAATCTGGAAAGTGATTATAAAAATGCTGACTCAATAAATTTGTTTAAGAGAATGATAAAAGTTAGATGTTGAAGAAATATGAATTTGTATAATGTGAATTCATTGCTGTTTGAGAAGGAGCTGAAGTTTTTATGTTTTGTAATTTGAAGATTATTATTGTTTGAATTTATTTATTTTTTGAAAAAAGGGGAAGATATTAATAAGTTTTTCTTTCTGCTGCCTTTCATTTTATTTGTGTTGTATTATTATTTTCTGTAGCATTTGTTTTGTTTTTAAATGAATTGAATAAATGAAAAATAATAATAATAATAAGAGATAAAACTGCTCATCCTTCGGGATGACGGCGGTTCGTCAACATGTGTGGTTGTGAGGACCGTGAGTCACATGTGGTCCAGTCAGCTGATGGGTTCGTTCTGAGCAGAGCTCATTAGAGCTCGTTAATGAGCTCTGTGTGCCTCTGACTGGAGAACATTAAGTCAGCTGCTTCCTTCACGTTTCTCCCATTACCTCCAATCTGGTGCTCACTGGTCCTCGCTGTCCGCCTGCAAACATGGCGCCACTTCCCYGAAGAGTGAGGCGCTGGTGACATCACCGCTGCACTCAGCACAAACGAGACGGGACGCGGCCGCAGCTGCAGYCGACGCCGTGCTTAATACAAGTCATTACAGCCGATCAGCAGGAAATCAGCCTGATGAACATGTTTACCTGCAGCCACTTCCTGTTTCCTGTTCAACAGACACCATGGGAACAGGCGAGCATCAGACCGTGGTAAAACCTGCACGCGGTCTGGTTACTGCTGGCTTTATCAGCTTCTTTGAGCAACAAATCATCAGTTTCAGAGTTTTTACCAGAGCAAACAAGTCGTTTTACAAGTCTCCAGTCCAAATGTGCAAGTCTGAGTCAATTCACCATCATCCATCGCTCCACAGAGACAGAGATTYATCACAGGCTGGAAACATTTACAACAGCTGCTGCACCCTGAAGGTCAGACTGTGCAAYGCTCCATGTCAGGCCTCAGTTAGCAGGTCAAAGGTCATGAGGACATCCAGAAAAAGACAGAACAAGTACGGTTTGTTTGAAACGGCAGCAGGACTTGGGTTTGAACCAAATGGTACCAAAGAACAGATGTTTACCCATAATGCACCGCAGCACGTTGGGACTCAGAAACAGACCCGTCACCTGGTGGAGGCCTGATGGTTTGAGCTCCTCCCGTCACTGCGTGGACCATGAGCTCCTACATGTGAGTCCAAGTGTCTGACAGCTGAAGTTTGGACCAACTGGGTCCAACATAGTCTGGTAAAAACCAGACCCTTGTTCTGGACTCTCAGCTATTGAGAAGTGATTTCTTTCYGGAGGCGTGGCCTCTGTTGAACTTTAAAACGATTGGATCTGATTTACTCCATCRCTAACRGTTGGCTGCGACGTATGCAGCGTGCAGCGTGACCGTGAAGGAGGCTAAGCTAACAGGCTAACAGGAAATTGTGTGCGCCGTGAACAACCCTCCTGAGAGGAGAGAAGTGTGGAGCCGAACGAGACGACCGTAAATGAGTGTGGGCTGCCGTTTGTACAGTTACACTGTCAAAAATTACCACCAATATTTCTGTTTTATTTAGACTTTTAT
>NW_013953178.1:117369-119092 GCF_001266775.1 Austrofundulus limnaeus
AAATGTTCATAATTAATATAAATAAATTACAAGTTAAAAGGGGCATGGACATTTCTCTTTTTTGTATCAAAAAAAAAACATCGAACCGATTTGAATCTTGAATTTTCTGTATCGTTGCAGTCCTACCATCAATACAAATTACTGTTGGACAAATGATGACAGCATGGGTCAATGTTTTCATTTTGCCTTGATGTAATTAAACCATCAATCATTTAATTAATTCATGGATGTTGAAGCTTTTAACAGAATACTCTTGTTTTATGATTTCACATTGTTCACTCTGTATGTTTATTTCTGTAAAATAAGCWTTTCTGTGAGCAGTTGTTGACCTGCATCCAGCTTCAGATGTAAACAGGTGTTACACCATAAAACTGTCAGGTGTTGCACAATAAATGGTGTAAGGGCTGACAGAGGTCCTGTCATCAGTTCAGTGTTTCTGCAGTTTTCTTCCTGCAGCATCAGAGCTTTTAGTGAAACAGATCAGAGGAAAAAGTCTGAGTCACCCTCACCTGACTGCTCTTTCCACGCGCACACACACACACGTCACTGTACACACGCCCGCAGACAGCACTAGTCGATCCCGGACTTAGCGGATCATCTGAACCGAAACTCGGGTGCCGAAAGTCCGCGACCCTCTCCGGGTCCAAACCGGAGCTTTCAGCCATGGTCTTCGAGTCTCTGGTCAGTGACCTGCTGAACAGGTTCATTGGGGACTACGTGGAGAACCTGGACAAGTCTCAGCTGAAGATCGGGATCTGGGGAGGTGAGCTGCTGCTAGCTTGCAGCCTCTGCTGAAAGACAGGCCAGACTTCCTTCAAAAATGTCTCAATTTAAGCACAATCTACTTTCTTACTTTTATTCCAACTGTTTGAAACATACATGGATTATAATGTTGTGTATCTGGTTAATCGCAATATATCGGCATAAATTTTAAGCACATGTTTTTGTTATTGTTGATAAAATGTCAACTTTTTATCTCTTTCTTGCTATCTCTTCTGTCTGAGACGATAACGGAAGTGGTCACCTCATGGGGGTAACAAGAGTGTCAGGTTTTAATAATTAAATTGACTGTTGGTAAATGAAATTGTCCCCGAATTAAAATCCAACGTACAATAACCACAATAAGACTTCAAACCCCGGTGTGGTGGTGTTTATTTTCATCTAGCAGCACGTTTATTAAAATTCTTCATATTTACATGGATGTTCTGAACAGTTCCGTCAGAAACAGGAGCAGCAGCAGGTAAAAACAACAAAAACAACCGAGCTCAGCTCCCTGTCCCTGGGCACAGACTGCCCAGCGGGCCCCGGTGCACCTGCGGAGCTTGGACCTGGATTAGGTCAGTCCCAGGGAGTCGGAAGTGTTAAAACAGTTCAGGTAGAAACACGTTAGGCTTATCAGCTGAGCTCCGTGCGCATGCGCGTTGGTTTTATCAACCTGAGCACGTTATCATAATAACGGTGAGGAGACCCGAGCTGTGCATCAGAACTGATCCTGACCCAGTAGGACCCAGTTTGTCATTRTTAGAAATAAAAACTGATGTAAAGCTGAGGTCCAGCTCCKGATCCAGCAGCTTGTAGAACCAGAACAGTTCTGTAGGGCTTTGAGTCCCACCACAGCACAGGTTCAGGTTCTGGACCTGGATCCTTTTATTATTTCAGAATCAGAATCAGTTTTTATTATTGCCATTGTCAGTGACCAGGATTCATGGACTGGGAATTTGCT
>NW_013953178.1:122377-126352 GCF_001266775.1 Austrofundulus limnaeus
GACACGTAGTTGACACTTTGCTGGTGTTAAAATGAACACTTTGGGTGTTAAATTAACAAAAAAATGGGTGTTAAAATTTAACACTTTCATAAATGTTATTTTAACACCAGCGAGTGTGGACACGTAGTTGACACTTTGCTGGTGTTAAAATGAACACTTTGGGTGTTAAATTAACACTGGCATTTTTGCTGTGCATGTTTGGTATCTACAGAAACGTCAGAATCTTGGTTAGAAGCTGGAAAAAACATTTCTGTGCACACTCAAGACAGTTAAAATTACAAGCAGTTACAGAAACAACTATGAAAATGAAAATAAAATTGGTTTGGCAAGTCAGAGATGTCAAAATAATATTTGTGTTAAATAGGAGGCATAACTTGTTCTTTTTGTTTTTGATATCGTTTATCACTACTTTTATAGGGTTCTGTATGTTGTATTCATGATTAAATACAGCAAAATAAACTAATTCAAAGGTAACATATCTTTGTAAAACTTGGTTTATTTACATAACTTAATTGCTGGATGTTTGGCCCCTGAGCTGTTGACCTGCAGTAACTGTGGCCCTCAGAGCAGTTTAGTTGAATAGTCCTGGCCTAAACCAAATCAAGACTTTGAGCCAATTAAGTGAAGATCTCCCCAGAACTTTCTGGGTCACCCCTCTGTATAACCTTCTACCACACCCAGATGTAAACAAAGCAGAATCAACCTACATGCAATTCCTTCTATGGTAAACGAGTTGTGTCCAGAGATGTAAAATTAGACACACAAACATGTTTATCACCCAAAGCTGTTTTTAACAAATGAGCTAAGGTTGAGCTCATTTTCCCATCCTTATAAGGATTTGCTGATTCGTTAAGTTAAAAACAACTCCTGACTGAAACACCATTCTGTTGTGATGACTTCATATACCTCAGTATCATTGCTGTTTGTTTGAAAGTTTTTAACACTGTGAAACCGTGTTTAAGTAACACCCTGACTTGGAACACTCCTGTCCTTCACAATAAAGGTATCTTTCAGGAGTTCCCCTGTTGGCGTGCTTTTATTTTGAAGCCTCAGAGCTCGTCTTTCATGCCGTATGGCTTGTCGACCTGTTTCATGTTGAAGTCACGGTGCAGCTCTGAGTTGGACTCATTTCCTGCAGACTGGTCTGGTTGTGGGTCAGATTTTCTCTGCATGTTTGATCTGGACCCTGCCTTCTGGGACTGGGAGACRTTTTCAAGCTTTACTTGACTCAGTTCTTTGTGAGTCGGTCTGACAGGAACGGGAGTTCTTGCTGAAATTACTGGAAATTACTGGGAAGTGGAGTAACAGGATATCAAACAAGTTTAGTTGCCTCTTGCCTCACAGTTATTGTTTTAAATGATACAATTTCTGAATGAAAACATTTGATGTTTTTTAGTGTGAATAAATTCTGGGTTTCAGATCTGCAAACCGTCGTGTCCTATTTATGCTGACGTTTAAACTGTCAGCTTCTTCAGAATGGTGATTGTATTAAAGATAATGAAACTGACTTCAGGTTAGATCTTCTAGATCAGAGATTCTTAACCTATGGGCCGCGGCCCACAGCGCCACCTTGAGGGCCTCAAAAGAACAGCAGTCTTTAACTTTGGGCCACAGAGGGCCGTGGGACCGCAGTGATTTTGAATAAGGTGCAATACACTTTCTCACCACTAGTAGCAGTAGTGCACCACTCAGATGTTTAACAACTTTTTAAAATGTAGAAGAAGAACCTTAGAAACCTGTTGAGAATGGAAACTTATTTTAAATTAAAAGTAGAAGCAAAAATGAAAGTAACCCATCAAAAAAGGCCAAAGTTTGTCACTAACATGAAGTACAGCTTCTGTTTTGACCATGCAAAAGTACTTTATCAAATTTAGATTTACAGTTTTTTGTATTTGAAACATTGAAACATTTATAATTTATTTATCTTATGCCCGCACTTTTATTTATTGAATTTTCTATTTTTGCTATTTATGTTAATATATATATATACTATATGTTTGTGCTGATAAGCCTGAGTGGTCTGTTGACTGACCGTTGTATTTGTTCAAATAATTGTTATGGGCAGGTTACAATATAAAAACTTGTCATAATCATGTCTTGTGATTATTTGACAGCAGTTTTACTTTTACAACTGTATTTGATAATGTTTTGAACTTTCAAAATATTGCGTGGTTAAAAAAAAGAAGCTGCTCTTTATATTATTGACAAACTTTGGTGTTTTTTGATGAGTTACTTTCATTATTGCTTCTACTTTTCATTTAAAATAGGTTTCCATTCTCATCAGGTTTCTAAGGTTCTTCTTCTACATATTAAAAAGTTGTTAAACATCTGAGTGGTGCACTACTGCTACTAGTGGTGAGAAAGTGTATTACACCTTATTTAAAATCAATGTGGTCCCACGGCCCTCTGNGTATTACATTTTGTTGGATGTTCAGAGGTTGTAACAAAGTAAATCTGTTAGCTGTTTAAAGCGACGCCTCAGGATATCCTGATAAAATCTACACAAACATTTGTAGCACTTTGTGCGTCAGCCACTTGGTATCTGTTTTTGTAAAGTTTCACAACTCAGTTAGTTGAGTTTAGTTTTTTTTTATCTTTATCTGTTCTGCAGCTTCTTGGTGTCTCACAGCAGAAAACACAAGATTTCAGTTTCCAAGAAGGTTTTTCAGCTATTTTCTGTGCTGAAAATCACAGAGTTTATTAAAAAAAACGAGGAGTATTTTTACCTCTGCTGACCATGTTTTTGTTTTTTGTGTTTCTGCAGGAAATGTAGTTCTGGAGAACCTCAGGGTGAAGGAAAACGCTCTGGTAAGTTCTGAACATCAAACATCATGATGTCTCTGAAACCACCTCTGGTCTGGTTTCTGGTCTCGTCTGGACCAGATCCACCTGGTCCCGTCTGCTTTTATGAAGACCCGCTGCAGAAAGGCGAAGGTGGAGGAAAAAAACCAACCATCGGTGTACATCTGTGGTGTGAAACGTGGTGTGAGAGATTCATTCAGCTGCTGTTTACACTGGATGAGGAGGATGATGATGATGATGATGATGATGAGGATGATGATGATGATGAGGATGATGATGATGATGATGATGATGATGATGATGATGATGAGGATGATGATGATGATGATGATGGTGTAAAAATTCGGGTCTTCTCACGCTCACTGATCACTTGGTAAATCTCCACAGTTCTGAACCCCAGCAGGTCACATGACTCGGTGACGGCTCAGAAACCACTTCCTGTCTGAGTGACGGTCCTTCAGAGCAGACGGGAACTCTGAGGGGCTGTGGCGCCCCCCTCAGGTCAGGTTTCAGTCCACGGCAGGACTCTGACTGTGTGTTTGTGTTTCAGGGCGAGTTTGATGTTCCCTTCAAAATAAAAGCGGGGCAGATCGGTGAGTACTGAGACTCGGTGTCTGTGATCGTCTTGTGTTTTATGGTTTGTTTTTATTTATTTACACTCAAGCTGGTGAACACAAACAAACAGAAAACACAGAAGGGCCACCCCCCCCCCCCATAAAAAAACAATTAATGCCAGAACAGCTGTTTAAAGATCTTTAAAGGTTTTTAAAAATCACAGTTTAAGTTGGTTGAGTTTTGGAGTTATCACACTCAGAATAGACGCTGTCAGCTCACATTTTTTTGCACTTTTCATACATTTTACACGTTAAAAAGTGGCCATTTTTATCTTCTTCCACCCAGTTTGATCTCAAATCACCCAGAATGTTTGTACCGCTCCAAAAAKGCAGGAATCACCATGAYGATCAGTGGCTCAGCTTAGAGCTGGATGATGTGGCCTAAAATCAATATCACCGTACGATAACTCTTACCACCCCCACCATACACAAGTACACAGTATAGTATAGTCATAACACTATAATACACTGTGTCCATGTTCTTAGTCGAAGTACACAGTTGTGTTTGTGCAGTGTGTAAAAAAAACAAACACACTGCAAAAAACAGTGTTTTTTTTTT
>NW_013953178.1:134119-144413 GCF_001266775.1 Austrofundulus limnaeus
CGCGGCCCATAGGTTAAGAATCTCTGCTTTAGTTCAACTCTTCGTGCACCTGCAGCTTCACAGGGGCGATCAGATGATTTATGAATCCATGTTTCTTACGATGCTGTTTGTCTTGTTCTTAGATATAAAGTACGACGCGGCGAAGGAGGAGCGTTACCAGCAGGAGCTGAAGCAAAGAGAGCTGCAGCGCATCGAGGAGGCTCTGCAGACCGCTGCACGCAGAAGTAAGACGAGCTGAGCTGCAGCTCCCGTCGGGTGTCCGTGTGCTTCCTGCTTCCTCACCTCTGTGTCGTCATGTGTGTGCTGCCTGAACTCTGCTCACCTGCCCATCCCACAGTGCAGACTCACTCTCTGAAGGAAAGTCCACCCTTGTGCAGTTTGGAGTTGTCTTTTTTAAAGCAGGACTTAATAAGAATGACCTGGTCTTTACCAGCTTCTAAAATGTTTCCAATGTAACGTCAAGCAGGGGCGGAGCCAGGGGGTGGCCAGGGGTGGCCRTGGCCACCACAGACAAACATTTGTCCACCCCTTTGGCCACCCTGCTGTACACAYCCCTTACACAGTGAAACAACCTTTAGGGTGTAATAATCCTCCTGAACAGTTGGTGGCAGTGTTTAACAGTTTGAAACATCTCCAAGCTCAAAGAAGTGACAAAGAAGTGATTGTTTTCTTTGTGTTATCTGACTTACGGTGACAAATGTTTTTGTTTTTTTGTCATCATAACACAGCGTTATTCTCTGTTATGAAGGCTGCATGATGCTCTGTCCCTTTTTGGTTATGAGTAGACCTATCACTAAATCAGAAAAAGTGAAATGCCCCCTTTATTTCACTGTTGGTGATTATCAATATTGCACCTGTTCATTGGGTACAGTTATTAATWCTAGTTTTAAACATGCAGTAGAAGGTCATCATTGTTTGGCACAATGTTGTGTTGAAATTAACAATAAGTCAATAAACAATAAAAAAGTAAAAAGCACCCCTAAAGTCATTAGATATGATAAATTGTGACACATTAATTATCCTTATCTCAGCTGTAGCAGTGAGTTTAAAACAGGATAATGAAACTAGTTTAATGAAGAATCTKTSTCTGAAATAATTATTAAATCAAATGTTTATTTATGTAGGTAAAAGTATGTTTAACAACCTGGTAAAATACACCAGAATGCAGGAAATGGTATTTATTTTGTTCAAAATTTTCTGGGGGAGTACCCCCAGACCCCTCAACATTGTGTCCCCCTACTTTTTTAAATGGTTCTGACACCCATGTTTATAAGGTAGACAGTGCCTGTATAAGAAATAAGGAAATGACAAAAACACAAAGATCTGTGGAAACTTTCAAGTAAAAATTTATGTAATTTTCTTGGCCACCCCTGTGTGAGTAGTGGTCCCCRTCTGGCCACCCCTGAGAAAAACGTCTGGCTCCGCCACTGACGTCAAGTGAAGACAACACATTCCACCGTGTTGTTCTTGACTAAACTGAAAGGGGGTGGAGCTTCCTTTGAGCCTTCGTTCTTCAACCTGTGGCTCACCTGAACAATAACCCTGCAGGTGAATTTACTAAYGTTCTGTCTGTCCTGTTCATGCTGCGTTTGCTGTCAGAGTCCCAAGATTTGCTGTTTGATCTGGAGAGTGTAGTTTACAAGGAACCACTCAGTGGTAACACACACTACAACACACACACACACACACACACACACACACACACAGTAACACACACACACAGTAACATCTGACACACTTTAACTATGTCTGAACATTATGTTTAAAACATGGTGAATGTGTGAGTGTTGGCGTGATGGTGAATTTGTGTGTGTGTGTGTGTGTGCTGCTTCCTTGTGTCTTTGTGTATTTCGGGCTTTTCTGTCACTAACTGCTCTCTCTTTGTTTAATGCTGGCAAAGTCCCAAAAGGACGTAAAAAACATAAAAAGATAAAAAAATCTTTAAAGAAGTTCAAAAGACATGAAAACAAAACAAAAACAGGTGAGTATTTATTCTCTTGTCTGGTATAAAATACATTCCCACTTTAAAAAAGTCGATTGTTGTGTCAAGTTGAACAAAATAGATGCAATTATTTACAACCCTCATAAAGCTTTATTTTATTCACAGTGGAACAAAGTAAACAYACTAAAAGTTTAAACCAAATAAAATACATAATTTTAAAGAAATGTAATGTAACTATGAATTTAATGGAAAKTGCATTGATCATTGTATGTACCTACAGTATAAAGACAATATTTGTCCAATACGTTGAACTTACCACACTTATTAGATGCACACATGTGGTGCAGTAGGCAGCAGATATTTAGGTGCCCAGGGGGCAGTTAGGGAGTTAATGTCTTTATCAAGGATATACAAGTTTTAGAAAAACTTAGAATCCCATCCATCCATCCATTTTCTTCCACTTATCCGGGGTCAGGTCTCGGGGGCAGCAGCCTAAGCAGAGACCCAGACTTCCCTCTCTCCAGACACTTGGACCAGCTCCTCTGGGGGAAACACAAGGTGTTCCCAGACCAGCTGAGAAACATAGTCCCTCCAGYGTGTCCTGGGTCTTCCTCTGGGTCTCCTCCCAGTGGGACGTGTCCAGAACACCTCACCAGGGAGGTGTTCAGGAGGCATCCTAACCAGATGAACCACCTCAACTGGCTCCTCTGGATGTGGAGGAGCAGTGGCTCTACTCTGAGTCCCTCCTGGATGACTGAGCTTCTCAGCCTATCTCTAAAGGAGAGCCCAGACACCCTGCAGAGGAAACTCATTTCAGACCCTTGTATCCACTATCTCATTTTTTCAGTCACTACCCAAAGCTCGTGACCATAGATGAGGGTAGGAACGTAGACCGACTGGTAAACTGAGAGGTTCACCTTCTGGCTCAGCTCTCTCTTCACCACGACAGACCAGTACAACACCCACATCACTGCAGATGCAGCACCAATCCGCCTGTTGATCTCCTGCTCCATTCTTCCCTCATTTGTGAACATGACCCAGAGATACTTAAACTCCTCCACTTGGGGCAGGACCTCCTCCCCGACCCGGAGAAGGCACCCTACCCTTTTCCAGCTCAAGACCATGGTCTCGGATTTGGAGGCACTGATTCTCATCCCGGCCGCTTCACACTCAGCTGTGAACAGCTCCAGTGAGAGATGGAGATCAGGATCTGATGAAGCCAACAGGACCACATCATCCGCAAAAAGCAGAGATGGGATCCTAAGGTCACCAAAAAGGATCCCCTCAACACCTTGGCTTCTCCCAGAAATTCTGTCCATAAAAGTTATGAACAGAATCGGTGACAAGGGACAACCTTGGTGGAGCCCAGCTCTCACCGGAAACAAGTCCGACTTACTACCAACAATGTGGACCAAGTTCTGGCATCGGTCCTACAGGGACCTAACAGCCCTTATCAATGGGCCTGGTACCTCATACTTCCGGAGTACCCCCCACAGGAGTCCCCGAGGGACACGGTCGAACCGAACGCCTTCTTCAAGTCCACAAAACACACGTAGACTGGCTGGGCGAACTCCCATGCACCCTCCAGGACCCTGCTGAGGGTGTAGAGCTGGTCGGCTGTTCCACGACCAGGACCAAAACYACACTGCTCTTCCTGAATCTAAGATTTGACTATCTGACAGACCCTCCACTCCAGGACCCCTGAATAGACCTTACCAGGGAGGTTCAGAAGTGTGATCCCCCTATAGTTGAAACACACTCTGTGGTCCCCCTTTTTAAATAGAGAGACCACCACCCCGGTCTGCCAATCCAGAGGAACTGGATAAACGTGTTGGTGGGATTTAGGAGGTCTTCCAAGTATTCTGCCTACCGACCCACAATCTCCCGAGTTGAGGTCAGCAGCGCACCATCCCCACCATAAAAAATGTTGGTGGTGAACTGCTTTCACCCCGAGACGTCGGATAGTGGACCAGAATCGCCTTGAAGCCGTATGGAAGTCTTTTACCATGGCCTCTCCAAACTCCTCCCATGCCCAAGTTTTTGCCTCAGCGACCACCCGAGCCGCAATCCGCTTGGACTGCCGATACCTATCGGCTGCTTCCGGAGTCCCACAGGCCAAAAAGGCCCGATAGGACTCCTTCTTCAGCYTGGTAGCATCCTTCACCGCCGATGTCCACCAGCGGGTTTGAGGGTTGCCGTCACGACAATGGAGATACGGAACATGGCCCACTCGGACTCAATATCCCCCACCTCCCCTGGAACATGTTCAAAGTTCTCCCAGAGGTGTGAGTTGAAGCTCCATCTGACGGGAGACTCTGACAGATGTTCCCAGCAGATCCTCACTAAACGTTTGGGTCTGCCAGGTCTGACCGCCATCCTCTCCCACCATCGGAGCCAACTCACCACCAGGTAGTGGTCAGTTSACAGCTTCGCCCCTCTCTTCACCCGAGTGTCCAAAATATGCAGCCGCAGATCAGATGAGACGACAACAAAGTCGATCACTGAGCTGCAGCCTAGGGTGTCCTGGTGCCAAGAGCACATATGGACACCCTTATACTTGAACATGGTGTTCGTTATGGACAATCCATGACGAGCACAGAAGTCCAATAACAAAACACCGCTCGGGTTCAGATCGTGGGGGGGGGAGGYCTTCTTCCCAACCACGCCTCTCCACGTCTCACTGTCATTGCCCACGTGAGCGTTGAAGTCCCCCAGCAGAACGAGGGAGTCTCTGTTAGGAGCGCTCTCCAGCACCCCGTCCAAGGACTCCAGAAAGGGTGGGTAATCTGAGCTGCTGTTAGGCTCATAGGCACAAACAACAGTCAGGACCCGTCCCCCCACAGATCCCATCTTACGTATTTCATCCTCCCTTAAGTGCAGATCTCTCACTAACTGAAAACGTTTGATGCATCATGAAACAAAGCATTCACTACAATAAAGACCCAAAACTTTTGAGCAGCTTGAATCCTCCATCAGACCAGACTGGGACAAGGTTCCCTCCAAAACCTTCAGACCTGGTTTCAGTTCCTGGATTATTACAGACTAAGGAGATGCTTCACAGAAACACGGACCAAACAACTTTTTTTAAATTATGGTAGCTGCTGTTATCAAATTCAATGACCTTTTTTAACTTTTAAATGTATATTTTTTATTTTACATATTTGATATGTGTACTATGTTCTACTGTGAAAAAGGCGAGTTTGTGGAATTTGTAAATCATTGCATTCTACGTACATTTACATTTTACATCATGTTCCAACTTTTCACAGAACTGGGACTGATGATCTGAATATTTAGCTGTGAGGACAACAGAAACAGGTTTTATTTAWTGAAGCTGGTTTGGTAATTTAGGGCTGCAGCTTGTTCTGGTTCCAGTTCAGGCCCTGGTCTCAGGCGTGTAACAGATCCAATCTCAGGTGTTTGTTCAGGTCCAGGTGTAACTGAACATGGTCCTTCTGGTGGTTCCAGACAAACCTGAAGATGAGAAGAAGGACACGTTTGTGGAGAAACTGGCCACTCAGGTGATCAAAAACCTGCAGGTGAAGATCAGCAGCATCCACGTGCGTTACGAGGACGACGTGAGTACTGGTCCAGGCTGAAGTCTTAATTCTGGCTCAGAGTGATGGAGGAGGCATCACATGGAGACTGGATTCTCAGCAGCTTTGATGTTTGTTTCAGCTGTCGGACCCACAGTGCCCCCTATCCATGGGAGTGACCCTATCAGAGCTCAGTCTGCAGGTATGTGCGCGCGCACACACACACACACACACACACACACACACACACACACACACACACACACACACACACACACACACACACACACACACACGTATAGATGCTGATCACAAGTTTATTTTCCTCTGTTTATTCTTCAGACCACAGATGAAAACTGGAAGCCGTGCATTCTGAATGACGCTGCAAAGATCTTCTATAAGGTGACAGATGCTCTGCTTGCTCTCACCTCAGACACCTGCTTGTGTGCCCATCTTCTCACATGTGGAAACTTCTCCTGTTCTTGTTTCAGAAAAGAAACAAGTGTYTGATGTGTGTTCTGTATTTCCCTCTAGTCACTTTGATGGTGCTGAACTAACAGACTTTAAAAACAACATTCAGATCTCCACAAACTGAGCTCACTGCTTTCACTAAACAAACACCTAGAAGTCCTGTTAAATCTCCACATCCTGTTTCAGTTTGACTTATACTGTGTGCTGACATGAAGGTAACTCTGAAATATGTCACAAACTCTGTGCTCACCAGTGGAGTGTCTGCAGTCCACACAGAGGAAACTGTGGACTTCCTCTAGCCTTCAAAATAAAAGCATTGCAAAAACCTTCTACAAAAGCTGACCTCTGGCTCTGTTCAGTTTGGGACAAGACTGAGTTTGCTGCTGTTGATAAAGTTGTTCATTTCTTTGTGTTTTTATTTTGTAAGCTTGGCCGCCTGGAGAGTCTTTGTGCCTACTGGAACGTCAACAGTCCAATGTACTACAGGCAGTCGTGGCAGGACATTGTGGTGAGCTGATCAGCTTCGTCTGGTGTCTTTTGTCCCCCATCATGAAGTGAAGAGGGGACTTAGAAAAATATCCTCCATCCATCCATTGTCTGAGCCAATGAAGGAAAAACTTGAGAAAGAAGCAACGAGCCACTTTCCATTTTGATGTTTAGCTGCATCAAGTCCACTGAAAGTTGGGTTGCAACATCATAATCCAAGATGGCTGCCTCTATATATGTCCATTCAATCTGTGAGCTGGATAACTAAAACAAAGTTACAAACTTCCATTTTGGCTTGTGGTTGCTTCTTGTTGTGAGAAAGACCACTATTGAAAATTGGGTTGCAWCATCAACATTTCAAGATGGCCACCACCATAAATGTATTTAAACCAGCCAGCCCAATAGTTTTTATATAGTTTAAAACTATAGTTTTCTCAAATGTTTGGGTCAAAAATAAGCAATGTGATAACTTCCATTTTGGCGTGTGGCTGCAAGTCCACTGTTGAAAATTCAAAATCCAAGATGGCCACCAACCCTCATCTCAAAAATGATAACTATTCACTTTTCAAATCCTTCAGCAGCGGGTAGGATTTGTGTACCGCTTGTTTAATACCCTTTAACAAAGCTACTTTAAGTTTTTAAACATTCCGTCTATGTTTTTGTGTAAATAATGATGAATACATAACACCGCTCCTCCTCATCCTCTCCTGCAGGCTCAGCTGAAGTCTGGGATCAGTGGGAAAGTCCAGGAGCTGCCCCACTATCAGTACAGTGAGTCCAAGTCTTTAAATCATAAACAGAAATAATGTTGTTCATTTAAAGTGTTAAAACTGAACCCATGAGTCAGAACAGTGTCTCTTCCCTCAGATGTGGTGGATTTTAGTGGACAAAAGTGGAGCATAGTGGACCATAGTGGAGCATAGGGGATTTTAGTGGACCATAGTGGGGCAAAGTGGATCATAGTGGATTTTAGTGGACTGCAGTGAATTTTAGTGGACCATAGTGGATAATAGTGGAATTTAGTGGACCATAGTGGATCATACTGGACCATAGTGGATCATAACAGATTTTAGTGGATCATAGTGGACCATAGTGGATCATAGTGGACCATAGTGGATCATAGTGGACCATAGTGGAGCATAGTGGATTTTAATGGACCGTAGTGGATCATAGTGGACCATAGTGGATCATAGTAGATTTTAGTGGACCATAGTGGATCATAGTGGACCATAGTGGACCATAGTGGATCATAGTAGATTTTAGTGGACCGTAGTGGATCATAGTGGACTGTAGTGGATCATAGTAGATTTTAGTGGACCATAATGGATCATAGTGGACCATAGTGGATCATAGTAGATTTTAGTGGACCATAGTGGATTTTAGTGGACCATAGTGGATTATAGTGGACCATAGTGGATCATAGTATATTTTAGTGGATCATAGTGGATTTTAGTGGACCATAGTGGATTTTAATGGACCGTAGTGGATCATTGTAGATTTTAGTGGACCATAGTGGATCATAGTGGATTTTAGTGGACCATAGTGGATCATAGTAGATTTTAGTGGACCATAGTGGACCATAATGGATCATAGTAGATTTTCGTGGACCATAGCGGATCATAGTGGATTTTAGTGGACCATAGTGGATTTTAGTGGACCGTAGTGGATAATAGTTGATTTTAGTGGACCATGAAGGGTCAGAGTTATTTAAAACTTGATAATTTAATATATTTAGATAATCTTGACCAACATTCCTTAAAGAAATGCATTTCTCTAACAGCTACAAACACACAAACACAGAATCTTGTTTCTGACATTGTTTTGTTAAATTCATTCCTCTCTTCAGTCTTCAAGCCCATTTTTGCTTCTGCTAAAATCTGCATCAACCCCGCCGCTGAGGTGCAGCTAAAATCTCCGAAGGCTGACTGTCAGCTGGAGGTCCAGAACATTGCCATCGAGATGACAAAGCCACAGGTAACAGGAGACACAAACCAGGGGGTGGAGACAGGTGGAGACAGTCATGTCCCCTCTATGTCCTCTGCAGTACCTGAGCATGGTGGATCTGCTGGAGTCCATTGACTTGATGACCAAGAATGCCTCCTACAGGAAGTTCAGGCCTGACGTTCCTGTCCATGAAAATGCCAAACTCTGGTCAGTTTCATCTGTTTCCCTCAGTTATTAAAGTTTTTTGATCCAGTGATGATAAAAAGCTCGACACAATGTTGTGTTTGACAAACAAACGTAACCAGATTTAGAAATTTAGCCAAATATTTATCTTTAAATTCTCTGACCTCTCGTAAAACAAGAAACCAAAGCATTAAGGACTRAGGAAATGGATTTTTATGGAAGTGAGACCTGAACAGGGTCTGAATGTGATGTCTGGYTGTGTCCTGCCTTGGTCAGGTGGAGGTACGGGTTCAACAGCATCATGGAGGTCCACATCCGACGCATCAACCAGATGTGGACCTGGTCCAACATCAGACGTCACCGGGAGAACCTGAAGGCCTACAGGATCGCCTACAAGACCAAACTGCTGAGCCAGAGTAAATCAGCACCCGACATWGAGCAACAGGTCCAGGTGAGTGGCCGGCGAGGTCCGATCCAAGTCCATACAACCAACAAACAGCTCTGACCCAATCCCAGAACAAAGATTGTTCAGTTTTTGTCTACTTCAGCATCTTTTACATGTGGAGTCCCACAGGGTTCAATTCTGGGATCACTTTTACTTTCATTGTACTTGCTTCTACTGGGGTTTATTATACAGAAGCAGGGTCTTTCCTTTCATTGGTAAGTTGATAATTGTAAAAATAGTTCTGCAGTCATTCACATATAAGATAAACAATTTTGGTCCAAGTATAGAACCCTGAGGAACTCCACATGTAATTCCACRTAGTTCAGATCTGACATTATGTATTTGTRCAAACTGTTTCCTATTTTCCAAATAACTAGATATCCACTGTAATGCTGGTCCTCTAAGCCCATATTTCCATATTTAATGTAGTTTTTCAAGGAGAATGCTGTGATCATTCGTGTCGAATGCTTTCTTAAAGTCAACATAAAAACTGGTGCAATATTGTTTTTGCTCAATAGCACTTGTTGTTTCTTCTAACAGTTCCATGAGGGCCATTGATGCCATTTGTTTTTGTGCTTTGTTATTCCTGATCCCCTGACTGCTTGTATTTCTGTCCACCCAGGATCTGGAGAAGGTCCTCGATGTGTTCAACATCACTCTGGCCCGACAGCAGGCCCAGATGGAGGTAACCCCAGCGTCGCTGCTCTTCACTCTGCAGGTTCAGCCTCAGTCCTCTCACTGCAGACGCTCTTATTGAAACCCCCTGCAGGTGATCCGATCGGGGCAGAAGGTGGCTGGGAAGAAGGCAGGAGACCAGAAGCAGGGAGGGGGCTTCTTCAGCGGCTGGTTCGGATGGAAGGGGAAGAAGGAGGAGCAGGAGCTGGAGGAGAGCAAGGAGTCAGAGGGTGAGTGACTCCACCCAGCCTGATGYGTCCCTCTCACTCAGTTTACTGATGGAGTCTGTTGATGTTCAGGTTCAGGTCTGGACCAGCTCATGACAGCCGAGGAGAAAGAAAAACTTTATACTGCTATTGGCTACAGCGGCAGCTCCCACAACCTGACTCTGCCCAAACAGGTAGACACACCTGCAGCCATTGTTCTTTTCGATTAGAGCTCGGGCTCTTCTTAAAGGAATGCATGTCGCCTGCCAAACTAAAACCAGCTCATGTTAAAAACTGATGGAGGAAGAATCAGTTTGGTTAAATATTGAAAATAAAACATATTTAACTAATAGCAACTACTAAATAAAGTGCCTGTGACATCAAATTTTTGTAATAAATATGAATG
>NW_013953178.1:144873-146442 GCF_001266775.1 Austrofundulus limnaeus
GTTTGATTGAGTTATATTCATCTTTGTTCCTGCTCATATCAGTTCTTAARATTAGATATTTTTTAAGACAGACACATAAACACGTTATCTCCCACCTTTGAACAGCAGTGGAGATGAAGACTGGTGGCTTTGTTCATGTTTAATTTATTAATTTAGTTCCTGTTTAATTTTAAAATAACATGGCACATACATTTAAAACAAAATGACTCTGTAAAGTGCATTAATTACCAATGAGGCTAGTTTGGATTTCTAATCTTTTGCTTGTTTAATGTTGAACATGTTGGTTTGTCAAAGCTGGACAGAAACATCATAGAGCATCATGAATTTATATATTTAACACTCTCGTGTCCAAGATTGTACGAAGCGCAACACCTGTAATATTTCCTTATTATGTGGAAGCTTCTACTAGAAACTGTGTGTTCCTGTGTTCTGACCCTGCTGAACTCACCTGTGTGCTTCAGTACGTCGCTGTGATCGTCAGCTTCCAGCTGCTGAGGACTTCAGTGACCATCAAAGAGCAACACGACGTGCCGGAGATCCTGAACGTCCTGATGCTCAACCTCAGCACCAAAATCTCCCAAAGACCTGGAGCTCAAGCTGTCAGGTGGCCACACCCGTCCTAACCWAATAAACCAACCAGCTGAGAAAATAAACACGTCTAACAGCAGTGACAAACACACACAACTTATCRTGAAAGAGGATTTTTATTATTTGTATAATTGCTGAGTCAGCTTACGCTTTTATTAGGCATGATAAACTTGTTTTTTATGTTGGTAATTTTCAAAATATTTAACGATTTACCTGTAGAAATCTGTTTTAATCTTTAATTCCTCTAAAAACATTCTTTGAAATCTACATCAACAGACTTCCTCTTTTACTTTTATCTACTTTTAGCCTTTAGCTACATTTAGCCTTTTAGCTGCTGTTTTACTAAAACAGATTTTTGATCATTTTAACTTTTAGACAGTTTTGCTACATTTAGCTTATGATTATTATCATATATTATTTATATATATTATATACATATATATTGGGTACAGTTTTTAATTACAGCTCTTATTTATGAGTTTTTTTATTTGCTACTGTTTAGCTACTTTTAGCTTTTAGCAACAGTTTTGCTTGCTGTAGCTTCAAGTTATAGTTTTGCTGATTTAAACTTTTAGCTGTTATTTTCCCACTTCTGTTCTGCTTGTTTGAACTTTAACAACTTGGTTACTGTTTTATTCTTCATCAAATTTATGCATAGCCAGCATTCATGCTGCATTTCTGCAAGAAAAAAGAAAATTTTTCTTCTTAAATTTTTTGCAATCAAACTACTTCTACATATTTTGAGTTATCCTCAACTTGAAATAAGTTTTTATAGCTTTTATTCTTTTCAGAATATGCACCCTAATTTTAAATTTCCTGTTCTCTTTGTTCTGTGCTTCAACAAACTTCATCTGGACCTTCTTTGCTAATTTTAGCTACTGCTCAGCTAATTTTAGCTACTGCTCAGCTAATTTTAGCTACTGCTCAGCTAATTTTAGCATCTGTTGTGCTGATTTTATCCTCCATCCTGCTGTCTTACGG
>NW_013953178.1:152149-153810 GCF_001266775.1 Austrofundulus limnaeus
GTTTGGGAACCACTGCACTTTGGTTCCCAAAGTTGGGCTTGGGGACCAATTATGGGTCATGAAGCACCTTGGATAATCTCCAGAAATCAATTTAAAGGGTAATAAAATAATTGCTGATGTAATATTTTCCCTATAATTACTACAAAAACACAAAAATAAGTATAAATAAGTATTTATATTTGTGTATAAGCTGTTTAGATTGTCAAAAAGCCTATGTTTTTAGGGTTAGTAATGAAGTTTGTGTACTCAGACCAGTAATATTTGGGGTCACAAGTTTTTGCCGTGGATATTTTGTGGGTCAGAAGACAAAAAGTTTGGGAACCACTGCCTTAGACCTAACCCCCCACCCAAAATCAGCCTTCGAAGTCGTGGAGACCGGGCTTTGGTCCCAACAAGGAGCATCCGGTCATGAGGCTGCATTTTCCYGACAAATTTGTCCCCACCAAGTAGCAAAAACAAGGACRSACACACACTGAATTTCCTAACTCTGTCTGGGTCATTACAGGTATTCTCACAAATAATAACTCAGCACTCTAATAAAAAAATCTCACAAACTGTCCTCGAGGTTTGATGATTTTAGAGCAAAAAATGATTCACGAGGAAATAAATAAACATTAAAATGCTTTAAAATGAATATTTTCTTACTCTCCATGTGACTTCTAAAGTCAAGACAAACAGGAAGTTAGGTCTGACCTGGAATTTATTTCGCTCCTTGCCTCTCGAGGCTCCCGTGCACAATCACACAGGTCTGTATGAGTGTGCACGGAAGCCGAGAGGCTTCCGTGCACACTCATACAGACCTGTGTGATTGTGAACTACCTGACAGTGAGTTGATTCCAGGTGAGGCCTGGAAGTCTGCACGGCTCCAGAGTTCCTCAGTCCAACACGTCCTCCACCCGCTGGACTTCACTCTGCATCTGGCCAAGTGTATGGTGGACAACGACGCTCGGATGCCCAAGTATGACCCGCCGTCCAGTGCTTCTGCCTCTTCTCTTATTTACGCGGCTAACATCACAACCATCTCTGTGCTTCAGGCTGAAGGTGTCTGGAGAGCTGCCGCTGCTGCACGTTAAGATCTCAGACCAGAAGATCCGGAGTGTTCTGGAGCTGGTCGACAGCATCCCCATCCCCAAGATGGACTCGAGCCCGTCCACTCCGACGGAGAAGGTTGGATGTGTGTCGACCAGGGGCGCCAGCAGTGGGGGGTCCAGGGGTGGCCATGGCCCCTCCTGAGAATAAGCTGATTTATCCTCTTGAGTGCCCAAGTTTTTCCTTTTTCACTTCCCCTACTTATTTAGGAATAGAACCTCATAAATATAAAAACAAACATTTTTTTAACAATTAAGAGTTTAAAACATTAATTTATATTTTATTTAAAATTGAAAAATAAATTAAAATTAAAAAGTAGCATCTCTGAATAAGGACAACCAGACCAGTCTAAAACCAGTTCTCAAATAAAGATGGAGGTTCTCAGGAGGTTATATTCATAGATATATTTTAATCAAATATTAATTAAATCATTTTAATAATTATGTAATAAATATAAAATGAGGCAGTACAGTGTCACAGTTGTAGAGCAACATGTTGCCTCTAAGGAAGAAGGTTCTAGATCAACTTCCTGTTCTCCAGGTTCTCCAGTTTTCTCTCACAGACCAAAATCA
>NW_013953178.1:154222-156047 GCF_001266775.1 Austrofundulus limnaeus
AACAACCTGTTAAAATACACCAGARTGCAGGAAATAACATTTACTCCTTTAAAGATTTTCTGGGGGCGGACCCCCAGACCCCCGCCAGTGAGTCCCCCCAACATTACAAATACTTACTCTTGTTTTTTGTCTCTGAATGTTATAAAATCAGTGATATTATCTGTGAAAATACAAATTGAACATCTGTTGACAGATCCATAGTTTTCAATTAGTCATTTTTACAAACACATCATAAATTTCCTGTTATTGATATTAGTTCTGGTGTGCCACCCCTGGTTTTTCAGCCCCCTCCACTATGGCCCCCCCTGAAAAAAATTTCTGCAGGCGCCACTGGTGTCGACGCGTTGATTAAAGCAGGGTACCTCAGCTTTGGTTTGATCGTGTTCCTGCWCATCTTTCTGCAGGTGTTGCCGCTGACCAAGGTCCGGCCGCTCGCAGCCGACCTCCACCCCGTCCTCCTGGACACCTTTGAAACRGGTAAGAGTTCGGTGTTTTTCGGCTGTCTGTAAACTCTAAACTTCAGCTGCTGTTGTGCTGATCCGAGTTCAGATTCGGATGAAGACGCCAGCGAGAAGTCAACAGATGAGGAGCATCAGCGCTCCGCTGTGGAGGATCTCATCAACGTCCACTTCAAGTTTGAAGTCCGAGAGGTGCGTGTGTTGTCCTGGAACACTGTGGGGGTGGGGGGAGGTGAGGTGTTGTACCCTGTCCTCTGAAGGGGAGTCTGTTCAGGTGCTGCTGGAGCTCACCCGGCAGATGAACCAGGAGAAGACCGTCCTGTCCTTCAGCGTCTGCCAGCTGGGAGCTGAAGGGAGGATGAGGAGCTTCGACCTGAGCGTCACCTCATACCTGCAGCGAGTCGCGCTCGACTACTGTGACCTTCCAGGTAATACACTGATGAATTWAACCCCCACCACCCTCTTACAACTGAAGTGTGTCATATCAGCTCCAGAAACCTGGTGCTTCACTAAGAGACAGTGTTTGAGTTTATTTAACGGTTTTAAAGCTGAAAGTCTTTTGGCTACGTTTTAAATAGCAGCGACTTCCTTTTGTCCCTTTTAATATTGATGCATTAAATGAGAAATAATTGTTGGATGTTCTCCAGACGGCAGGAAGCCTCTCCACCTGATCAGCTCGTCCAAGCAGCAGGGCTCCAACCTGCTGAAGGTGGAGTTCATCAAGGTGAGTCTGAACCAGACAGACAGGTCCCTGTGTGCTGTTCACTGTTGGACAAGTTRTGGTTTATTATTTTACAAATGAGAGTCTGCCTGAGCTATAGTTTCAGTTATTACAAAAGGAAGTTTGAAATTATTATTATTATTAGGTTTTAGAGAAGAAACATGTTGGAGCTGCTGTGACGGCTTGAATAAAAGATGCTTTTCCTGTCGTTTTGCTCTTGATAAAATGAGTAACTTTTGATTCTCTAAAACTTTATAGTACAGATTTAAATCTTTCCAACAAACAAAATGAAGGTTTTATGTGTTTGTGGTTCTGCAGGCTGACCCGACCGGTCCCAGCTTCCAGACTCTGTTCAACAACACCGAGCAGACCCTGAAGGTGGGTGACGGATGAACCAAAAAATGTTCCTTCTTTCACGTATCTGAAGCTGTGTTTCCATTCACCATGAAAATGTGCARATTAGAATTTCAAAAATAAATTTGCTCAATGGAAACACGTCAATTTAGAAAAAAATTACGTTTTTCGACAAAATGTTTTTGTGCTAGGATGAAGTGGTTTTTCAGCTGTATTGAAATTTATGTTTTTCACAAAACTGCGATGGAAACACTTTTTTCGCATCACAGGAGTCACGTGATCAACAACCGTC
>NW_013953178.1:156395-158090 GCF_001266775.1 Austrofundulus limnaeus
TTACTTAATGGAAACACTGCAGTTGTGAAACTGTGTTTTTGACATTAACAGAATATCGACAAAATTTTGCGCACATTTGTAATGGAAACGCAGCTTGTGACATGCCTGTCCTTCAAATACAAAAACTCATAGAAAACATCTTTATACTTAAGAAACCTGACATGATACACATGATTTTACTCATTTTGTCACATAATTGGCATATTTTCTTTTGGATTTGGCTCAGCCAAAGTGAAACAGGAAGTGACATCAAAGGGGAATTCTGGTCTCTTTTTATTAAAACAGTATAATTTAAACTTTAACTCTTCGTCTGTGATTGATAGAGACTCAAAATAATCTAAAGAAACATCAGATTCTTCTCTACAGTCTGTGTTATCAGCTGTTTTAACAATGTTTACATGCAGACAGTCCCCTCTGACATCACTTCCTGTTTCTTCACAGGCAAATATCTCAACAACCGTTCATCTCAGGGGCGTGAAATTTGTTTTTTACTGTTTTATCAAATGTTATGTTTTTAAAAAKGCATTCATRTTTATTACAAAAATTTAATGTCACAGGCCCTTTAAAGTCTATCTTCTCTCGTTGGGCCGTCTCCCACGTTCTGTTTTAGCTCAGGTGTGTCTCAGCTGTTACCTGCTGCTCTTTCAGGTGGAGTTCTCCTCCCTGGACTTCCTCCTTCACACCAAAGCTCTGCTGGCCACCGTCAGCTACCTGAGCAACGCCACGCCGCCGCAGCTCCCAACCGCCCGCGATCAGGAAGCCAAGAAGCAGGTGGAGAGCTCAGCCCAGAGCCGGACAGGTGAGTCTCCTCTGCCTGCTCACAGGTGTGCCTGTGAGATCATAAGTAAAGTTTTATTTATATAGCGCCTTTCACAGAAATAAATTCACAAGGTTACAATCAGGGAAGGGGGGCAGTTAAGAAACACCCATTCAAGAAGACATACAAGACAAACATGGGGGAACAGGTGAAACCGGTCTTGCAGCAAACACAGTTGCGCTACCTTTAACAAGAGAAAAACTAAAAACCACACAAGGGAAGATGAGGGGGGAAAAGATCATCATCTGACAGGAAGTGTTGCCTTCTGCAGTGTCTAAAGGAGGCAAAGACAGCAGCGTCTTCAGCTTCAAGCTGTTTGCCGTCTTGGGCTGCTTCCATGTGGAGGTGTGTGATGATCGCAGCAAAATCGCTGACATCAGAGTTCAAGGTACAAAGCCAGGTTCAGGTGTGAGCTGAAACCCTGCAGACACACACAGATCACCTGTGAGCTGTAAACCTGCTGATCCTGCAGGAATGGATGGCTCCGTGTTGGTGCGGGCCAAGGAGACCGAGGTGTTCGCTCGACTCCGAGACATCGTGGTCACAGACGCTAACCCCACCACCATCCACAGACAGGTTCTGACAGAAACACACAGATGTTTCAGGACTCACCTGCCCACACCTCAGGCCTTACCTGTCCTCTTCCTGMCCCTCTCAGGCCGTGTCCATCGTGGGGAAGGAGGTGTTCAGCTTCAAACTGTCCCTGCTTCCGGGCGCGACGGAGGGTGACGGCTACAGTGACATGTCGAAGGTGGACGGGAAGATCACGCTGAGTCTGGGCTGCATCCAGATCGTCTACATTCACCAGTTCCTCATGTCTCTGCTGGTCAGCGGCTGCACACACACACACACACACACACACACACACACACACACAC
>NW_013953178.1:160265-161552 GCF_001266775.1 Austrofundulus limnaeus
CATGCGTATAGTGTCAATAATGCTATTCTATTCTATTCTATTCTATTCTATTCTATTCTATTCTATTCTATTCTATTCTTTAGTGGATTAATGGTTAGTGAACCTACCTTTTTGGTTGTCTGTGCCCACCCCTGGAAATAACGTATAAAAAAATACTGTAAGACAAGGAGTTCCAGTGTGGACGAGATATAAATGTGTCATTTATTTGTTATGTGTTTAATTGTTCTTTAACCAGCACAATAACTGACAGTAGAACTGAAAATCAGCACTGGACTTTAATTTTTACCTGATGTCACTTCCTGCTGTTAGCCTCAGCACCAGTTTGTGACTCGGTGCTGAAGGGTTTGGTGTGGACACATCTTCGGCTGCAGGAGTTTGCAGCTGCACTGACATGTTTAGTCCTGTTTTCTGTTAAATGTTGCATGTTGTTTTCTCTGTCGTCTGTTGTCTCTAATGTCTCTTGTGTTATTGGTGTGTTTATTTCTGCAGGATTCTTTTAGCTTTCAGTGTCCGTCTGCTGATGAGGTACAGCATCCAGCATGCAGCTCTGAACTGCATCAAACCTTGTGCTTTACCTTCACTCAGCGACACCACTGCACCCTCTGTCCACCCTAAAACCTTTCAGATTTAAGATTCCACAGAAATACAGCCTCTTACTTTGGTTTAGGTCYACCAGCTGGAGGATCTGATTTTATTGAGCCAGGAGGAGAAAGAAATGGCAGCTCAAACAAACATATAYGCTGCATGTTCACAAAAGTTAGAGAAAAACAGGAAATGCATTAACTTAATGAGGATGTAGCTCCACCCATCACACTGACAGTAAAGAGTTGGTGTGATAAGGTACTATCTCACTGAGCTACAGCTATTAGAGACTAGYTGAAATATAGTTTCACAGTGGACTGTCCAAAATGCAGACTAGACCACATTCTTCTATTACTCAGTATTCTAGTCTTGGTTTGTCCAACGTAGGAGCTTTAGGTGGTGGACCCAGGTCCACAGCTACACAGACCCAAACTCAAGAAACTGAAATGAGTCTGACACATTTTCAAACACTTTTCAGCAGAAGACATAACTACTGTTTTTATATGGTTTGAATTTTATGSTATTTAGTGTTAAGAAACTAAAAACAAAAGCTGAGCTAAGATATCATCTTAAGACTCCACACCATTGTTGCTGTGAGTCTGTTTTCATAATAATAAACACACACCAAGGAAAACAATCCAGGTCCAGATAAAAATGTTTTTATGTCCACTTTTTTATATTTTATGGGATTTTATACATATGTTT
>NW_013953178.1:164482-168057 GCF_001266775.1 Austrofundulus limnaeus
TTATGCTGAGTCAGGCTTGATTTTTAGTAATCTTTTCCTGTTAAATAAATAAATCAAATCAAATCAAAATCAAATCAAGGAATGCTTTTCATGCACAACAGCAACCAGACCTCACTCCCTTCATATGTGCTATGCAACTCACTCAGCTGCCATCACAAAACTCATTCTTCCACTGCCACGCCTCTTCAGTCACATGACCTCTGCCTGTGTARCCTCACATTCTGCCCTAAGATGTTTCTGAACTCATTCTTGTTTCATAAATGTTGGACTATGTGATATGAACCTTCAGCAGCTTGTATCTCTGCTCAGAGAACATTTCAAAGGAACATCAGAGCTTGAATTCTTCTCGAGTGTAAAGGTTTTGTATTGTTAAATGTGTGAAATCAGAGTTTAAAGCTGAAATGTGAACAGAGGGACAGTTGTAGGTTCATATTATTCTGTCAGGTTTATGAAACAGAAACAAACGTGTATGTGCCATGCAGGCAGTGAACGCCTCACCTCTGTTTGCTCMTTCAAGGCGTCTCTGTAAAATCTTTTTTATGCCATGCTGATGGTGTTGGACATCTGACTCCTGACTGGTTGTTTTTCAGATGTTTGTTGACAACTTCCAGACAGCTAAAGAGGCTCTAAGCACAGCCACGGCTCAGGCAGCAGAGAAGGCAGCGTCCAGTGTTCGAGACTTTGCCCAGAAAAGTTTCCGTCTGGCCATGGACGTCAGGCTGAAGGCTCCGCTCATCATCATCCCTCAGTCCTCCACCTCCCATAATGCTTTGGTGATCGATCTGGGTCTCATCACGGTGGGGAACAGCTTCTCCCTGCAGCCGGCTAAAGGCTTCTCTCTGCCAGCTGTGCTGGAAAAGATGGTTGTCAAGCTGACGCAGCTGAAACTCGGCAGGTATCAACATCAGATTTCTCTGYACCAAGTGGAGGAGAGGAGGAATAATCCAACAAACAGCTTAATGACGAGTAAAAAATGGTCTAAGCAGGAAAATGATATTCTACTTTCTCAAACCAGATGTCTTAGTTAAGTGTGTGAAATTTGCATTTCATGGATTATATTACTGCATTTTACCCGTAGACCTCGGATAGATTTTGGCCCTCTCAGGGTCAAGGTTTGGGCACCCATGGCTTAGACTGTTGGAACAGGAAGTCTCAAAGACCTTGGCTGATGGTTGTTGGAATTTCAGTTAGTAACTAATGGTACCCTCAACCTTTCTTCAGACGTTTTCCAGGGATATTATTKATYTTTTATCMATTTATTCAGTGGTGGRCATCAGTCCCCTAAAGYGCAAATGCGTTAATTGYGGACCTAAATTTCTCCTCCGCGCTTTAGGGGTTTTACTAATTTCTACAAATGATGTGCGGATTTGCACTTTCTAAATTTAGAATTGAGTAKTGCTAATCGCAAATAAAGTTTCGAGGTCAATCGTCAAATTTGTCTAAAATAAAGAAAGAGTGTCGTCTATATCCACTACGTTATGTGGCTGACCGTCCTTCTTTGTGACGGTTTTAATTTAGTAATTTAGTTCCCACAATTCTTTGCTTGGCAGGAAGCAGTTGGAGCTATATTATATACTTATATGAGCTTTGGGAGGATAGAGGGAGAAATTAATTTATGACCCACATTTTTACCACCAACTCGCTGTCCCACATCATATTGAAACTCACACAAAACAGTTTAAATTTACACTCTTATTTGGAAGTGAACAAGAGTTACTTTTTGTCCTGTAGCCTACCCAGAATGCATCGCTTCAGTTTTACAATAAACAGTTTAAAATCGCTAATATATCTGCATGCTTTCTTACCGAAGCCTTGCCATAAACATAAGAAAACGACCAAGAAGCAGCAGAGCTAACAATCCACAACTAGTTTATTTCTTAACACCATGAATCAAAAGTCTGTTTCAACAAATCACCTCCCCAAACTGCGACAATATGAGCCAGTTTGTGAAAGGAATTGATCATTCCACTAGTTGGCAGTATTGTGCTGCTGACCTGTCTTTTGGTATCACTGGAATGTTTTCTGGTGAATGGAGACAGATTTGCGTTTCATGTTTAGCTTCCGCTAAGTTTTATGAAGAATATGTACTTTTAAACTTGCGGACTTAAGCGCTTCAGAAATTGCCCAACTACATTTTGAATTAGCACTGCCCATTACTGTATTTATTTAAGTATTTGTGTATTTAAAATCAATCTTCGGGGCGGRGAAGTGTCTTCAAATTTTTTTTACAGGATGAAACATTTTTGTTTTTTAAACACAATCAAACCTGGTGAAGTTTCAACACACCTCAGTAAAACTTCGCTGTATTTTTAGGAAAACTCTGAACTCCTCTGATCAAGACATTGAGATTCTTCAGCCAATCAACTTGGAGCTGCTGGTCATCAGAAACCTGTCTGGTTCCTGGTTCTCCGAGCTCCCCGGGGTCCGGGTCCAGGGTCTTCTCCAGTCCCTTCGTGTACGTCTCTCATGTGTGCTGTTGATCTAAAGAAGAGTTTTTACTTGTAGCAGGGTGTGAACGTGTGTCATTGGTTCTGTAGATAAGTCTGGGTGAAGAAGACCTCGGTGTCCTGATGAAGATTCTGGTGGAGAACATCGGGGAGGGAAGTAAGAAACACAACATGGACGTGAAAGGACAGGCGGCCCAGGGTGAGTTTAAACCTGGAGACTTCACGACTGTTTCTACTGGAAATACTGTGGTTTCACTTTTTTTAGCAAATGTTGCAAAGTCAACTTTACAATAAAATAAAACTTTGACTTTTAGCCAGTGTGTCTGTTTGAAATATTTTGCTAATGATGAGTTCCATTAGTTGTATTCAGCAGAAGGTAACCTGTGTTCACCTCCACAGAAAAGGCAGAGCAGGTGGAAGTGAAGTCGTTACAGTCCAGACCTGATGGACAGGCGACTGCCACCAGTGGAGGACTGGCTGAGAACGCCATCAATGTTCTGCTCAACTTTGAAGTCAAAGAGGTACAAAGTCAAATCAGCTGAACTTCTGAACAAAACACAGCGAGGACACCCACAGTCCTGATCATATCTCCATTAACAGGGTTCCTGCAGATCCTTAAAAAGTCTTAAAAGTCATTGAATTCATCAATCCAAAAATAAGGCCTTAATTAGCCTTAAAATGTCTTAAATCAATCTTTCAGAGGTCTTAAATGTTAACACATTGTAAGTAGGATGATTCATCTCAAATATTAAAATAATTGGTAAAATTATTTTTTTAAATATTCACATGCAGACATTATCCTCTGACATCACTTCCTGTTACTTCACATGTAAATATCTCAACAACTGTCCATCTGAGCAATGTGAAATTCATTTTGTAATATGTTTATGTTGTTTTTCCAAAAATGCATTCACTTTTCTTACATTAAAAATTGATGTCACAGGCACTTTAAGGTTTCATCTACAACAAATTGGGGTTAAGCCCCAACGGTGGGTCGTAAAACTCCAGATTTTGGGTCGTTAGAGGATTTCCAGAAATTAAATTAAGTTTAAAACTGACTGCTAAGAACATTTCTGCTATAGTTAGATATGGATAAAAACAACTGGTCTATTAGCAATATTTAAATAC
>NW_013953178.1:168067-172340 GCF_001266775.1 Austrofundulus limnaeus
TTACTGAGATGCATCAGGACAATATCTCAATTGTTTATATGAGCAGTGTGAAATTCATTTTGTAATTTAATAATGTTGTCTTTCCAAAAATGCATTCACTTTTCTTACAAAAAATTTATGTCACAGGCACTTTAAGGTTTCATCTACAACAAATTGGGGTTAAGACCCCACTGTGGATCCTAAAACTCCAAATTTTAGGTCGTTAGAGGATTTCCAGAAATTAAATTAAGTTTAAAACTGACTGCTAAGAACATTTCTGCTATAGTTATATATGGATAAAAACAATTGGTCTATTAGCAATATTTGAATAATTCAACCAAAAATACTTTGAGTTTCTGCCAGTTTTTATTTTTTTGTCATTTGTGTTTTATAATGAACATGGTCTTAAATTTAATTTCACTTGTCATTAAAAAGTCTTAAATTTAACTTGAACTGTAGGAACCCTGATTAAGGTGCTGTTCTGCTGTTTAAATCTGTTTCCTGCTTCTTGTTTGAGGTGTTGCTGTCTCTGAAGAAGCCCATGGAGCAGAAGGAGTCACCTTTCCTGGTCTTCCTGCTCCGTCACCTGGGCGTCAACACTAAAGTCAGGAAGTTTGACATGTGTGCCACGACATTCATCAAGGAAGTCTCCATGAAGTGCCTGGAGTTCAAAGGTCATAGCTCTCAGCACACTTTAACTCGTCTGTATTGGTTTGTTGGCATCACAGGTGGTGCAGATTTATCAGCTGCATGTCTGTTCCACCAGTCTTTATGAACTTTAGCTCAGTTTCTTGTTCTTAGCTGACAGTAGTGGCACTGAGTTTGTTCTGAATACAGATGTCACCTGCACCACCTCCTCAAGGTCAACTGGAAAGATGAAGTCTACAACTATGAAGTCAGAAAGTGTGCTAACATCTCAGTTTAGAAGCATGACCTACTCAGAGTTAGCCTACGTGGACCAACCGCGCCATTCAAATGGACGATGCCAGACTGCCAAAAGCTGTCTACTACAGAGAGCTCCAGCATGGCAAGAGAGGAGTCGGTTGTCCAAAGCTTAGAGTCAAAGCCACTGTCAAGTGGCATCTGTCATTATGTAACATTCCCCTTTCCACCTGGGAAGCTGCAGCAACAAACAAAGATCTGGCAGCACCACACCAATGATGCAATCGTCATCATGGAACACTGACTGGAAGAGGAGTCAAGTGAAAGAAGCCAGCATTGAACCAGCAAAGCAACCAACGAACRGGTTCTTCCAAACTTTAATTTCCCTTTGGGATCAATAAAATATCATTCATTCATTCATTCTACCAGTCCGATCTTTCCCAGAATCAATGCAGAGTCATGTCCACAGTCTGGCAGGGTCTGTCGGCACCGTATTGGACTTCCCACACCCAAAGTTACCATTCCACTCAGCCAGAGTGACAGCCGACGTACGGTTTCCTGCAAACTTTGGTTGGTCTGCAGAATGGTCATTTGAGCTGCTGTGGTTATGAAGTGATTCTGTAATCTCCAACCAGTCTGCTTTTTGTCCACATAAATGCTACTCCCTGGATATTTTCTCTTTTTTAGACCATTTTCTGGACCAACCATCAGGATGACAACATCACACAACCATTAGGGTGGTTGTGTGTAAAAGTCCCAGTGTATCCACAGTTTATGAAACAATCAGTCCAGCTCGTCTGGCACCAACAACAACGTCACAAAGTCACTTAAATCCCCTTCCCTTTCTTCTTTCTGACACCTGGTCTGAACCTTAGTACGTTATCTTCAACACGTCTAGGTACCAAATCCATTGAGTTGCTGCCTTCTGATTGGCTCTTTAGCTATTTGTGTTAAACAATTGAACAGATGGACCTAATAAAATGGCCGATGAGTGTATTAAGACTGGTTTACGGCTTCTTTTACAGACTTGGGTGACATGATTGTTTTTGTTTTGCTTCCTGTTTCAGACTCCAGTGGCGAGCCTCTGTGTCTCATCAGCTCCTCGGTGGAGTCAGAAGCTGAGCTCCTGAAAGTGGAGTACCACAAGGTGAGGACAGGTGGAGCCAAAGTGCCAACTCACATTATCTGAGCTGTTACAGGGGATTCTGATGTTATCAGTCCATGAAATGGACGTTATTAGGCGTTATCAGTCCCATACAATGGTTTCAGAGGGTCCCTACTGTGCCTTCTAGGCTTCAGACTGTCCCGACAGTGCCCCCTAGTGGTTAATATGTTAATGACAATGAATGTGTAAATAACCAAAACATATTGTAATAAATTTTTGGTGTCTGTGTCGGACTCGAACTCTGGTCTCCCACTCTACCCATTGCTCTATTGGAAGGCCACAATACACATTTGTCGGAGGTTAATGCTAACCATGTCATTTGCTCTAAGGTTAACCTTGGTGGCTTTAAGCCTCATATTAACCAGATTTTTTTATGCCTTATATTAACCAGATAGTGGTTTTATGCCTCATATTAACCAGATAGTGGCTTTATGCCTCATACTAATCAGATAGTGGCTTTATGCCTCATACTAACCAGATAGTGGCTTTATGCCTCATACTAACCAGCTGACAATCAGAAGCCATTCTAGGGGACTGATAACACCTAATAACCTCCATTTCATGGATGATAACATCCGAAGCAGGTGGCTGTTATCTGATGGCAGATTTACTGATCCACCTGTCTGTGACTCATCAGGCCGACCGCTGTGGGCCGGACTTCTCCTCCGTCTATAAGAACACAGAGCAGATGATCAACGTAAGTTTCTGTCCGTCAGTGCCGTCCTGCAGATGTTTGTGGTTTAAGGCTAACTGTGGCCTTCCTAACCTTACGTGAGTTTCACATCCGTGTCTCTGCAGGTGACCTTCACATCCTTGGATGTCATGCTCCACACCGAGGCTCTTCTGTCGACCATGAACTTCCTGTCCACAACACTGTCGTCTGGCAGTGCACCGTCCACACAGAAAGACGTCCCACCAAAGACAGAGGAGAGGACAGCATCTGCCAAGTCCAGTTAGTATCCCACACAGAAACTCCAGCTGCAGCTCTGTGTTCAAAGCTTAATGTGTACCACTTCCTGTCAGCTGCTTTGGTGTCTCCTGTGGACTCTGACGTCTGGGACCTGAAGGTGGCCGTAACTCTGGGAGCTTTCAATGTCCTGGTGTGTGATCAGACCTGCAACATGGCTGACATCAAAGTTCAGGGTATGGAACCAGATCTGAGCTCCTGTCTTCAGACCTGATCAGACCCTGACTTTATTTTTCTTCTCAGGCATTAATGGGTCTTTGTTGATGCAAGGACCTCAGACTCACGTGTCAGCCCGCCTGAAAGACTTCATTATCTTGAACGCAGATCCAAAAAGCATCCACAAGAAGGTCAGTTTGTCTCGTTGGCTTCGTGTCCTTTCAGTTCCAGTTACATATTAGGACATAATAAAGCTGATCTGACCCTGGTTCACTTCAAGAATAACCCAAGCTTCATGATGTTAACCTAGCCTACCTGCAAAACTAACAGCCTCTCCTCCTTCAGGCCATATCCATCGTAGGAGATGAGGTGTTCAGCTTCAGCATGAGTTTAACTCCAAACGCCACGGAGGGCGCCGGCTACGTCGACACCTCTAAATGTGACGGCGCGATAAAGCTAAATGTGGGCTGCATCCAGGTGGTTTACCTGCACAAGTTCGTCATGTCCCTGCTGGTGAGTGAGAGTTTAACTGGACTTAACAGAACCAGCTGGGTTCTTCATTTCTGCCCGCCGCTGAAAGGCAGATGGTGATCTATTTTTACAGATATTGATCTAATGTTTGGTGTGGTAGTAGCTGAGACTGACATTGGTGGGCACCGGCCCGCTAAAGCGCAAATCCGCTAATTGTGGACCTAAATATTTTGTTTGCGCTTTAGYGGTCTTACTAATTTTTTAATTCATAAGCTGATTTGCACTTTCTAAAATTAAAATGCAGTACCACTAATACCTAATTATCTACCAGTCATCATTATGTTGAACAGCAGAAGGTATGACTGTCAATGAATCACAACATGTGATCTATCCAACAGCACCCCTCCCAGATAAACACATTTATTGTGAAGGTATACATCCTGCTGAGTGTTACTTTGGGTCACGGTTCATTTCCCACAATGCTTTGTGTCTGCTTACGTAACAGGAAGGCAATGTTTAGAACTCCGTGTCCCAGCTAAAACAGTAAACATTTGTAATCCATACTAAAATTTTGTATTGATTTATTTTACTTTACAATCGGAGCTCCTTTTTTAAAAATAAATAAATAAAGTTTAAACACTGGAGCTCAATAC
>NW_013953178.1:172717-178232 GCF_001266775.1 Austrofundulus limnaeus
CTGATGTGTAAAATATTAAATAATATAATAATATTTTTTTAGTTTTACAATGTCACCTCCACTGACCATAAAGGTTCCTGAAAAGGCCTTGAAAAAGGCCCATGGACCACTAGTTGATATCACATTGTAGCTTGTTTTGCAGCTCCGAACACATTTTATTAGTGAGACAAGGACTAAAGCAAGTGGAGAAAATATTCTACTAGATTGAGTGAAACCAGCTGACATGACTTGATTAAGTAATTTCAACACTTCAGTTTTTTTAGAGTCCACAAACAACTCCTTTTATGATAAGTTTGGACTTATTTAATTTTGTAATGAGTAACTAGGTGTTAAATTTTAAAGTAAAGAAGTAAAGGTTTTAAATGTAACAAAATAAAAATAACAATATAAAAAATGCTTGGTAAAATTACAAATCCTCAAAAAAATTACTTAAGTACTGTAACTAAGTAAATGTACTTAGTTACTATAAACCTCTGCTCATAACATAATGTGAAATTACATTATTTCCAAAGTTTGATCAAAATGAAACTCAAAGTGTTCTTAGTTTAAAATAGGAAGTGTTAAAAGTTTTAATTGATTTAATTGATTAATTCTACAGGTTAGCTTCAGCTCAGATTTGAGACGTTTTCCTGACCAAGGCTGTTAGCAAGCAGTTCTGAATATTTTAAAACATTTTTTAACTTTCCACAGAACTTCAGCAACAACTTCCAGACGGCTAAAGAAGCTCTGAGCGCCGCGACGGCTCAGGCGGCGGAGAAGGCGGCGTCCAGTGTTCGAGACTTTGCCCAGAAAAGTTTCCGTCTGGCCATGGACGTCAGGCTGAAGGCTCCGCTCATCGTCGTCCCTCAGTCCTCCACCTCCCACGATGCACTTGTGATCGACCTGGGTCTGATCACGGTGGGGAACGGCTTCTCCGTGGTGCCCATTGCGGGATGCCCGCTGCCGGCCGTCATGGACAGCATGGATATGCAGCTGACGGAGCTGAAGCTGTCCAGGTCTGTCAAACCAGATTGATTTGTAAAAGATGATTTTTCAGTTTAATGAAATAAAAACACATGATGGTTTTTTTTTGTGTGTGTGTTTGTTAATCATTGATGTAAATTTGTGTTTCCCGTTCTAAAGGACGTGTTTAGACCCAGACTTGTGTCGACCCAGCATCGAGCTGCTGGAACCAGTCAACCTGAACCTCAACATCAAGAGGAACCTGTCAGCTGGTTGGTACAAGAACATGGCTGCTGTGGAGGTCAATGGAGACCTGAAGCCCATGAAGGTACAAGAAACAAGAGGAGCGGTTAACCATTAAAGACACAGGAATTTATTTGTCTCTCTCTATATAAAGTGGCCAAAAAAACCTAACTGTAGAAAATTATAATTAGGAGACTTCTCTAATGAAATAATTAGGGTTATTCAGCGTAATAAAGCTGACCATTCTCTCAATCAGAAGTGAGTTGTCCAGCTGTGATAGTAGCATGGAGGCATTGCTCCAGGTGAAGGAGTTGAGCTGAAAGCCAAAGCTGTGGAGTTACTGGTCCATCTATGTTTCAACCTTCAACTGCCCTCATGAGGTATGGATCATGCCTCAAAGAGATCCTGGATTCAGGATCTGAAATGAGCTTCCTCTGTAATTCTTAGGGTTGATGATACATCATTAGACGTATCCATATAATGATGTATCCATCTAATGATGGATGGATGGATGGATGGATGGATGGATGGATGGATGGATGGATCTAATGATGGATGGACCTAATGATGGATGGATTGATGGATGGATGGATGGATGGATGGATGGATGGATGGATGGATGGATGGATGGATGGATGGAGCTAATGATGGATGGATGGATGGATGGATGGACCTAATGATGGATGGATTGATGGATGGATGGATGGATGGATGGATGGAGCTAATGATGGATGGATGTATGGAGCTAATGATGGATGGATGAATGGATGGATGATGGAGCTAATGATGGATGGAGCTAATGATGGATGGATGGATGGATGGAGCTAATGATGGATGGATGGATGGATGGATGATGGATGGATAGAGCTAATGATGGATGGATGGATGGATGGATGGATGGATGGATGGAGCTAATGATGGATGGATGGATGGATGGAGCTAATGATGGATGGATGGATGGAGCTAATGATGGATGGATGGATGGATGGATAGATGATGGATGGATGGAGCTAATGATGGATGGATGATGGATGGATGGATGGAGCTAATGATGGATGGATGGATGGATGGATGGAGCTAATGATGGATGGAGCTAATGATGGATGGATGGATGAATGGAGCTAATGATGGATGGATGGATGGATGGATGGATAGATGATGGATGGATGGAGCTAATGATGGATGGATGATGGATGGATGGATGGAGCTAATGATGGATGGATGGATGGATGGAGCTAATGATGGATGGATGGATGGAGCTAATGATGGATGGATGGATGGATGGATGGATGGATGGATGGATGGATGGATGGATGGATGGATGGAGCTAATGATGGATGGATGGATGGAGCTAATGATGGATGGATGGATGGATGGATGGAGCTAATGATGGATGGAGCTAATGATGGATGGATGGATGAATGGAGCTAATGATGGATGGACGGATGGATGGAGCTAATGATGGATGTATAGAACTATGGATAAATGATGGATAAATCTCTTTAAATCTAAAGTTTTCAGATGTTTATGAACTTTTTTAGATCAGTTAAATCAGAATCCTCACCTGTTCAATCGTATGTTTGTAACAATAAAACATGTCTGCTCTTGTCCCGACTGCTTCCCTTCATCTGTGTGGCTAACAGTTCTGCTCCTGTTTTCTTTAAACCAGGGGACTTATAAAGCCCCAAAGGTACGGCTGTCTCTCCTGTACAGTTCTAGTGTTAGCGTGTTGGAGACTGGATCAGGTCTGTCTGTAGTGAACCAGATGTTAGATAGTGGTCTTTGATCTAGGGTAGCGTGTCTGTACTGACAGAGAAGGGATAAAACTCTGGTTCTGGTCTCTGCCGTCTGTAATTCTTGCTGTTTGTGCAGCTGGAGCTCAGTCAGGACGACCTCAGAGTCCTGCTCAGGATCTTGATGGAGAACCTTAAAGAGGCTGGAGGTCCAGATCCCAACGCCCCCAGACAAGAGACCAGCCTGCACGTCCCATCCACCAGAAGCCCCCCAACAGGTCTGGTTTTTGATTCTCACCTGTGCAGCCATGTGCAGGTTTCTCTCTCTAATGTTACCTGGGTCTACCTGTTCAGGTGAGTCTGAGAAGCCAGCTGAGAGCAGCGGTGAGTCTGTGGAGACGGTGAAGTTTAACTTCAACATAGAGTCATTGGGTCTGGTTCTGTACCACAAGAACCCCGAACAGGTCAGTCAGAAACTAGAGGCTTGAACATGAGACTCGGATGGTTCTGGTCCAGTTGGTCTCATTGTTTCCGTCCCCAGCAGCCAACGGACCTCCAGCACCAGCAGGACCTTAAACTCGGGGAGTTCGCCCTCCGCCTGCTGAGAACCTCTGGGAAGATAATGAACGACGGCAGCATGGAGGTGAATACGGTCCTGACCACGTGCACGCTGGACGACCTGCGGACCGGCATGGACCGGGTCACCTCACGGTAACGACCTATGACTGAACACTGATCTAAACACTGAAGAGGTAACGTTTAACTAACCACCTCTGTGAAAACATGTCCCCGCCCCCAGCAAAGTTACAAAGTGCCAACAAAGTGGGCGGTGCCAGGAGTCACTGAGGGACATGGCCAGGAGGCGTGGTCAGGAGAGGGAGGAGGCGCGGTCAGAATGAGAGAGAAGGCGGGGTCAGAATGAGAGCAGGCAGAGTCAGGACGAGAGAGAAGGCGGAGTCAGGACGAGAGAAGGCGGGGTCAGGACGAGAGAAGGCGGGGTCAGGACGAGAGAAGGCGCTGTCAGGACGAAAGAAGGCGGGGTCAGGACGAGAGAGAAGGCGGGGTCAGGACGAGAGAGAAAGCAGGGTCAGGACGAGAGAGAAGGCGGGGTCAGGACGAGAGAGAAAGCAGGGTCAGGACGAGAGAGAAGGCGGGGTCAGGACGAGAGGAGGCGCGGTCAGGACGAGAGGAGGCGCGGTCAGAACGAGAAGGCGGGGTCAGGACGAGAGAAGGCGGGATCAGGACGAGAGAAGGCGGGTTCAGGACGAGAGAGGAGGCGGGGTCAGGACGAGAGGAGGCGCGGTCAGAACTAGAGAGAAGGCGGGGTCAGGATGAGAGAGAAGGCGGGGTCAGCACAAGAGAGAAGGCGGGGTCAGCACGAGAGGAGGCGCGGTCAGAACTAGAGAGAAGGTGGGGTCAGGATGAGAGAGAAGGCGGGGTCAGGACGAGAGAGGAGGCGTGGTCAGGACGAGAGGAGGCGTGGTCAAAACTAGAGGGAAGGTGGGGTCAGGATGAGAGAGAAAGCAGGGTCAGGATGAGAGAAGGCGGGGTCAGCACGAGAGGAGGCGGGGTCAGCACGAGAGGAGGCGGGGTCAGGACGAGAGGAGGCGCGGTCAGAACTAGAGAGAAGGCGGGGTCAGCACAAGAGGAGGCGCGGTCAGAACTGGAGAGAAGGTGGGGTCAGGATGAGAGAGGAGGCGTGGTCAGGACAAGAGAAGGCGTGGTCAGGACCCATACCACACTTATCATGAGTTTTATGTCACTGAGCTTTGGGGACTGGGCAGACGTGTTTAAAGAAGTAAAAAAGATTCAGTCCTGACTCTAAAGCTCATCTTCTGTTAGACACACAGACATCAGATGTTCTAATTTTAACATAAAACACAAAAATGGACATTTTAATCCATCGTCATGTGATCATGTGAAACCTCAGCAGTCAGGAAGCTGCTGCGCCTTTTGATTCTGTTGTGTGACGTCCTGCAGCATGGTGGGACAGAAAGGAGAGGACAGCTCGCAGCCCATGATCGATGTGACGTACCGGCAGAGCGCCGCGGACCGGGACATGGTGGCGGTCCTGCAGAAACTCTACCTGTGTGCCAGCGTGGAGTTCCTGATGGCCGTCACAGATTTCTTCCTGCAGGCTCTGCCTCAGAGTCCGGCTGCGACCGCGCCGGCTGCGACCGGCGAGAAGCTGCCGCTGAGACAGACGACTGAGCCAAGACCGGACTCAAAGACTGGTGAGACCAGGACACCAAGTCCAGGACCTGATGAGAAACAAAGGCTCCTCCCAATTACAATATTTATTTAAAAGAAGAAGAAAAAATTAATAAGTCCAAAATCTCAAAACTCCAGAATACATTATTAATATTTATAACAGATTTCTTGAACAGATCAGAGGAAGAGGACCTCAGTTTAGCTTGTTTGTCGCGTTAGCACCGAGCTAATACATATAAGACAATATAGCATCAGTGCTAGCACAAAGGCTAACAGGCTAACTGAGGTTGTTCTTCCATGAAGCAGCTCTGTTGTCCTCCATCCATATTTTCAGTTCCAGGCTGAGTCATTTCTACCTTCTCCTCTCTGTCAACGCTCTCTGGTTT
>NW_013953178.1:178396-180036 GCF_001266775.1 Austrofundulus limnaeus
ATCCTACAGTATTTTTACAGTCTTTATTTTACAGTTAAAATAAATGTTTATTAAATAAAGTCTAATGTTACAACTAATCATGGATCCCTTTGATAGAAGGATAAAAATCAGAGCATTCAGACGTGTGTAGGTGCTTCTTCAGGACAATCCCGAGGAGGATCAGAACTCGTGTCCTGTCTCTGCAGGTTCTGTGGTGCGGACCCGTCTGCAGGCCGTGGTGGTGGACCCGGAGGTGGTGTTTGTGGCCAGCCTGATGAAGGCCGACGCCCCGGCCCTGGTGGCCTCCTTTCAGTGTGACTTCACTCTGCAGACTGAGGAGGATGGTTCCCAGACCATGAGGTCCAACCTGAGGGGCTTGACGGTTCTGGCCTGCCCCTTCATCCGAGACGAGGAGAACAAAGCTGTGACCACCGTAGGTTCTGAGCCGTCTTTGTTGTTGTCGTGGTTGGAAAATAAAAGCTCACCCTTTGACCTGGACAACAGGTGCTGAAACCCTGCTCCGTGGCCTTGGAGACTAAAATGCGACCCGATCAACCACTGAGCGGTTCTGTGACGGTGGAGGAAGTCATCGTTAAGGTTTGTTCTGTTGTTCTTTAAAGCAGGGATGAGTTCTGCCCCTGAACCCACCGGGCTGTTTCTGCCCGCAGATCTCTCCGGTCATCCTCAACACTGTGATGACGATCACCGCCGGCATGGCAGCAAAGCCCGGCGCCAAGAAGAACCAGGAGTCCGAGCCGGACGTCAGCGACCTGTGGTCCATCATGAACATCTACAACTGTAACTTCTGGTTCCTGGGAGTGGACCAGGCCACCGAGATGACCGAGAGCTACAGGGAGACGGACAGACGAAACGAGGGGGAGACCTTCACTGCTCGGGTCAAGGTGCAGGAGATGAGCTCGCTTCTGGAACTGAACGCAGATTCAGTTCTGGCTTCTCGATGTGTGATGAGCTGTTGTGGGTCCACAGGTGGTCCAGATGACTCTGGAGTCCGGTTTGGGTCATCGGACAGTCCCTCTGCTGCTGGCCGAGTCTTCTGTGAACGCACAGGCCAGGAACTGGTCGTCTCTGCTGCAGCTGAAGGCTGACATGACACTGGAGGTGAGACCTGGACCGGATCCATGTGGTCTGGAATCAGAAGGCTGTTTAAGGACATGTATGTTGTTTGCAGTGGTGGGCAGAGCTAATACAAAAATTAGCTCCGCAATTTCTAAAGCGCTTATACCATAGAAAAATTAGCAGAAGCTAATTTCAAAGCGCAAGTTCAATTTGACACTTACCAGCTGGCAATAATTCATGTACAATATATGTACAACACTGCCAACTAGTGGTGTATGAACTCTTTTACAGCTTAATTCTACAACCGCCGATTGCTGGGGATGTGATTTCCTGAAACAGACATTTAGCTCCTGGTGTAAAAATTAAAAAGTTGTTGAGGATTGCTAGTTCGGCTGCTTCTTTAAAAAGTTGTTGAGGATTGCTAGTTCAGCTGCTTCTTTGTCTTTTTCTTTTGTTTGTTGTAGATTTTTCATTAAAGAAGCATCAATAAAGTAATTTTAAAACTGTTTATTGGAAAACTGAAGCGATGCATTCTGGGTACATGACAGATTTGATTAAAGCACGGAGAACAGGAAACTATCTTC
>NW_013953178.1:180898-183934 GCF_001266775.1 Austrofundulus limnaeus
CAGCATAGCTCCTAGGATCATTGGGACACTCAAACCCCTCCACCACGATAAGGTAGCAGCCCAAGGAGAGGCTGCCACCTTAGTGTGGATTAAAAACATTAACAGTTTTTGCTATTGCCTTCCTGCTACGTAAGCAGACACAAAGCATTGTGGGAAATCAGAACCGTGACCCAAAGCAACAGTCAGCAGGATGTATACCTTCACAATAAGAGTGTTTATCTGGGAGGGGTGCTGTTGGATAGATCACATGTTGTGATTCATTGACAGTCATACCTTCTGCTGTTCAACATAATGATGACTCATAGATAATTAGTTATTAGCGGTACTGCATTTAAATTCTAGAAAGCACAAATCTGGTTATGAATTATAAAAATTAGTAAGTCTGCTAAAGCGCAAACGAGATATTTAGGTGAGCAATTAGTGGATTTGCGCTTTAGCGGCCTGGTGCCCACCACTGTTTGTTTGACATGTCCTCAAACCACCTTCTGTTGTTTTTCTGGAGACAGCTGTAACTGTTCAGGATAGAATCTGGAAGCTTTTCAAAATAAAAGCTCAGAGAGACAACATGGCATGATGTCTCCTGTCCTCAGCTGTCTTTATATGTCCTGTTTAATGAAACACCTGCTGCGTCTGCAGGTGAACTACTTTAACGAGCTCCACGCAGTGTGGGAGCCTCTGATTGAACGAATCGACGGCGGCCAGCGCAGGTGGAACCTGGAGCTGGAGGTAAATCTTCAGTGCTTTATAACTTCTTTATTTTCATTTGTTCGTTTCATTCATAAAACAAAATAATCTACAACAGGACTATTCMACTAAACTGCTCCGGGGGGCCACAGTTACTGCTGATCAACAGCTGAGGGGCCAAACATCCAGCAATTAAAGTTACTATGTAAATAAACCAAGAATTACAAAGATCTGTTACCTCTGAAATAGTTTATTTTTGTTGCATTTAATCATGAATAAAACATGCATAACCTTATAAAAGTAGTGATAATAAACAACAATAACACATTCTGCCTCTTATTTACCACAAATATTATTTAAACATCTCTGACCTGCCAAATTTTTAAACCAGTTTTATTTTCACTTTCATAGTTTTATCTTCAACTGTTTGTAGTTTTAACTGTCTTAGATATTCATAGAAATGTTTTTTACCAGCTTCTTGCCAAGATTTTTCAAACATGTCTGTCTAACTAAAAGAACTTAGAGTGATTAAAGTAGAAAACGGGGGGTTTGGGGTAACCCTATAAAGCCTGACCCTTTAAAAAACAGTCAGAAAATTCACATTTTTTTAGAACTGACATGTTTATTGGGCCTTTAAACAAAATCCAAATAATTTTTTTTTTTGCTGCATCACTTTGTTTATGATATATTTTTTGTATCAAATCTGATACACTGGGCTGTTTTGGTAACGTTTAGCCTCACAACAAAGTTAAATTAAGAAACAAAAAAAACAGTTTTGCCCAAAACTTTAGAACACTGTAGGAAGTTTACTTCTTTGGTATTTTTTATTTTTTTACAATGAACTTTTTACAGCCATTTATTTCACTTGGTGGTTGGCACAAATACAGTTTCTGTCCTTGTTCAGGCACAGATGTACCTTACTCTTTATAAAAAAATCACCAGCTATTATCATATTTATGACATTTTCTTACTTTCTTTTATTCTCTCTCTTCTTCCTCAATTTTCTTTGACAGCTAACATGTAAATATTTAGTCAGTACAGCGTAGAGATTATAATTTCAAAGGCAAACACTTTGAAAATAGACAAAAAGTGTTTTCAAATGGCATTTCAATAATTAATCAATCATCCAAAATAGTGTGTGTTTGTATTGTGGCAAGAATACTGTTGATTAAATTACTAAAATGACTAAACTGTCACATGACATTCAGGACTGGAGAACTTTATATACCTGCAGTATCAAGTTTGATACACATTTTAACATGGTTTAACTGTATTATTAAAAAATGCTTTTTAAGTAATTATGCATTGTTTCAACACAGAAAGTATTTATTTTAAAAAATTACAAACAATATTGATGTTATTCTTAACATAACTTCTCTAAAATTAGCAAAAGTTTTCCTGAAAAAAATGTGGATGACGTCATGTCAGCAGACATTTTGAAAAGGCAAAAAACAGAAGTTCCACTTCCTGCRGTACATCGTTAATCCACCAGAGGGCAGAATACAGGTCTCACATGATATACAACAGGTTTTTGAGGAGAATATTGACCACATTGATAAAATAYAGKTCACAKAATCCTGCRTAGCAAACATGATACAAATGGYGAAATAGTTAAGAGATGAATGAACCAGTTGGCAGGCCGAACTTTGGTCACTCGTGGGCCGCCWGTTGAATAGCCCTGATCTACTTGGACAGTAAAACAAAATGTAAATCATGACTATTGTAAAAAAACTGCTTATTTCTACAATTGTCACTCTTCCCACATCATTCATACATTAAAATGTTATCTTTGTTCTTTCACTCAGTGAGTCTCTGCTGTTGAACTGATGGTTTTCTCTCAAATCCTCCCAAAGTGCTCAGAGAGTCAGTTTATGTGAGACAGCASCCCGTGTCTTCTGAGTCTTTTAAAGAACTGTTGATCTTATTTTATGAAAGTTTGTGTCCTGTGAAGTCAAATGTAAAGCGATATATCTGGTATGGTTTGGATCAACCTGCCTTAAAGAAGCTGATTCTAAGTCAGGACTCCAGCCTGATCCAGTCTGCTGTTTTTCCAACAGATTATGAACAACCCAGTCGTGGACAAGAGTCCCGTGCACGGAGACGACTTCATATTCCTGCCTGAACCTCGGACCGTCATCAACATCTGCTCCAAAGACACCATGAACATCACCATCTCCAAATGCAGCCTCAGCGTTTTCCAAAACCTAGCTAAGGTACCGCCTGTCCCGCCCAGTTCCTCCGACAGGGGGCGCTGTTTGATGGAACTGCTTCAGCTGAAAGTTTMGATTTTTACAAGATAAATTATATTTTCTTTTAAAATATGTATTATATATATTATTAATTATATAATTA
>NW_013953178.1:184464-192399 GCF_001266775.1 Austrofundulus limnaeus
AGCATAAGATGAAATTAAATTAAAAAATATTATTTTGAAGGCGTTGCAGAAATCTCAAAGTGTTTCTGAGGGGAACATTGTAATTAAAGTTGAATATTTTTATATTTTTGAAAGAACTAATTTCCCAGCACCCATCTCTTGAATGAACAGAACATTTTGATGTATAAATGACTAAAACAACACAAAATATTTAGATGGGAAACAGTAAAACAGTAATTGCTGACTCAGCACCTCTGACACGTGAGTTTAGCTGGTTTGTTTTCCCGCAGGCGTTTTCAGAGGGCACAGCTTCGACCTTTGATTACACCCTGAAGGAGAAGCCCCCCTTCACCCTCAGGAACGCTCTGGGGATTCCTCTCATCGTGCAGCACAGCGCCAACTTGAGGCTGGTTGGAGATCCGGCTCGTGGAAAACTTCACGAGCTGCCGGCGGACCAGAGCATGGACCTGGTCCACTCCGTGTTCGAGTCGTCGCTCAGGGGCAAACTGTCGGCTCTCCAGCGCCAGGAGAGCTGCCTGTTCAACCTCACTGTCGGTCAGAACCCCTCCCCCTCCGTTTCTTCTTCTCCTGCTCCGACACGCAGACTAAACGAAGCTGTCTCTGAACCCGCAGTGCCGTCCGGATACAGCGAGATCTCCAACATACCCGTGGACAGGCCGGGGCGGCGCCTCTTCAATGTCCGYGGGCCCATGCTGCCGGAGGCGGTTTCTGTGCTGCTGCAGATCGACGCCGCCGAGGGAAACAAGGTCATCACTGTCCGCTCGCCGCTGCAGGTCTGACCACACATCCACACGGCTCGGACACGCATCAGTGATGACGATGTCGCCGTCATAAACGCTTCCTGTTTGTGTTTTCAGATTAAGAACCACTTCTCTGTGCCTTTTGTCATCCTGAAGTATTGTCCACGCTCCAGGAGTCTGCAGAGCGTGGGAACAGCTGAACCTGAGAAGGAGTTTCACGTCACTTTGGAAGCATACAGGTGCTGTCGCAGGATCGGTTCGCTTCACGTTCAGTCATTTGATGGTTTCTGTTGTGAAAGCTGTCGTGGGACGGTGCTAGACTGGTTTAGGTCCTACTTAGCTGAGCCTACTTTATGTCCGTCTTGGTGACTCTAGCTGCGTTTCCATTGCAAATGTGCGCAAAACTTAGCCAGTATTTTGTTAATGTCGGAAAAACACAGTTTCGCAATTGCTGTGTTTTGATTAAGTAAGAAATGCTATTAAAGTCACGCGTGAATACTTTTGTTCTCGCGATAAATCATTACAAACATGGCGTCAGTGGATGTAAACACATAGCATGTTGCTACCACGACACTAGCGCTCATCATCAGAGGAGACGTCGGTATCTTTTTCTTTTATCGAGGCTTTCGAGTGACAAGCCCCTTATACTTGGGAGCGGCTACGTATGCTGCGTTTTTGGGAAGATGTAGTCGGTGAGTTTAATACTTTCTTTTACTTCTTCGGTGATTTCACTACTACTTTTACTTCCTGTTATTTTCTTCTTTGTCGTATTTTCGCCAGTACAAACAGCCGGTTGTTGATCACGTTACTCCCGTGATGCGAAAAAAGTGTTTCCATTGCAGTTTTGCAAAATACATCAATTTCGATACGGCCGAAAAACCACCTTTTCCTAGCGCAAAAACATTTTGTAGAAAAACGTATTTTTTTTCGAAATTGACGTGTTTCCATTGAGCAAATTTATTTTCGAAATTCTAATATCCGCATTTTCATGGTCAAGGGAAACGCAACTAGTGTAGCCTCTTCTGCTCCTCTTTTGTGTGGGGTCCCACAGGGCTCAGTTTTAGGACCCCTCCTTTTCGCGCTGTCCCTGCTCCCTCTCGGCTCTATACTTAGGAAATTTGATATTGCTTTTCATTGTTACGCCGATGACACCCAGATATATGTCCCATTAAAGAAAAAGGACACCGACTCACTGAGCCCTCTGTTTTTATGTCTAGAGGAAATAAAAGCCTGGATGACAGTGAATTTTTTACAGTTTAATGAGAACAAAACTGAGGTGATGATCTTTTGAAGCTCCACTAAGACACCTGATATGGATGTTGGTTTACTGTCCCATTGCATCGTGCCTTTGGTTACTAATCTAGGGGTAAAAGTTTACGCTGGACTTAAGTTTGAGAACCACATCAGAACAGTTGTCAAATCAAGTTTTTACCATCTGAGGCAGCTGGCTAAAGTAAAGCCAGTTCTCCCTCAGACATATTTTGAAACTGTAGTCCATGCTTTTGTTACCACTCGGCTGGACTACTGTAACACATTGATTTTATGAATGTTTGCGTCTTTTATTATGTGTACAGCACTTTGGTCCTGTGGGTGTTTAAAGTGCTCTTTAAATACTGATGGTACGGTAAAGAGAAGTAGCGTCTCATCATGTCTCGCAGGTGTCAGCTGTTCGTGCGTCCAGGAGGACATCTGGACGGTCAGTATGCTGCGTCCTCCAGCTGCGTGTCCTGGAAGGAGCAGGTGCATCAGAGCTCGGAGGTGCGCTCGGTGCTGCAGTGTCCGGCCACAGACAGCAGCCTGCTGCCCCTGGTGGTCAGCACGCTGGCCGTCCCTGACGACCTGCGGCACATCACCAGCTGTGGTGAGGAGGACTGGGATCCCGCCTACATCATCCACCTGCACCCCGTGGCCACGTTCCGTAACCTGCTGCCCTACAACGTCCGCTACATGATGGAGGTACTGCAGGAACATCTCAGACTAATCAGGAAATTAAAAATATTCACAATATCTGAATCCATTTAGTCATAACAGCATGCTTTCTGGACTACTGTAGACCTCTTTAAGAGGGCTGTGGTCTGCTGTAGTCCTTTGTAGATGTGCTGTGGTCCTATGAAGGTCTTTGTAGGTCTTTGAAGGTCTGCCTTGGTCCTTTGAAGGTCTGCTGTGGTCCTTTTGAAGGTCTTTGTAGGTCTGCTATGGTCTTTGAAGGTCTGCCTTGGTCCTTTGAAGGTCTGCCTTGGTCCTTTGAATGTCTTTGAAGGTCTGCCTTGGTCCTTTGAAGGTCTTTAAAGGTCTGCTGTGGTCTTTGAAGGTCTGCCTTGGTCCTTTGAATGTTTTTGAAGGTCTGCATTGGTCCTTTGAATGTCTTTGAAGGTCCGCCTTGGTCCTTTGAAGGTCTTTGAAGGTCTGCCTTGGTCCTTTGAATGTCTTTGAAGGTCTGCCTCGATCCTTTGAAGGTCTTTGTAGGTCTGCCTTGGTCCTTTGAAGGTTTTTGAAGGTCTGCCTTGGTCCTTTGAATGTCTTTGAAGGTCTGCCTTAGTCATTTGAAGGTCTTTGAAGGTCTGCCTTGGTCCTTTGAATGTCTTTGAAGGTCTGCATTGGTCCTTTGAATGTCTTTGAAGGTCTGCATTGGTCCTTTGAATGTCTTTGAAGGTCTGCCTTGGTCCTTTGAAGGTCTTTGAAGGTCTGCCTTGGTCCTTTGAAGGTCTGCTGTGGTCCTTTGAAGGTCTTTGACGGTCTGCCTTGGTCCTTTGAAGGTCTGTTGTGGTCCTTTGAAGGTCTTTGAAGGTCTGCCTTGGTCCTTTGAAGGTCTTCCTTGGTCCTTTCAAGGTCTGCAATGGTCTTTTGAAGGTCTGCTGTGGTCTTTTGAAGGTTTGGATCTTTAGATGGACCCCTGACACAAAGGCATCAAACTGGTGTTCTCAGTGAGTTCTGGGTGAACATTTTGAGCAGTTTGGAGGTCCAGAATCTTCTCTGTTGGATCTGAACATAAACCAGCCTTCACTCCTGATCCTTGGTCCTTCCTGACTCTGTGTCTGTGTTTCTGCATGACTCATCAGTGGTCATAATGTTAAGGCAGCTCTGCTTCTGTTAGAAGTGTTTTATTTCTGTTTGTTGTCAATAATAAGTTGAGCTGTCAGTTTATGTTCCTCAGAACTCAGCAGACTTCTGTGAGCTTGATGAAGGCAGCACGTCGGACCTGCTGAACGCTCGGGTCTCTGGTGAGATCGTTTCTCTGGCGCTGATCCAGTACCAGGGCCACCACTGGCACGGACACATGAGGATCAGGCCGGACATGGCGGAGTTCTTCACGGTGTGCCTCACCTGCGACTCGGACAGCGAGACGACGGTGGACGTCAGCGTGCACGTGTCCAGGACCACGGGCCGCCTGGTGATGTCGCTCTTCAGCCCGTACTGGATCATCAACAAGACGTCCCGAGTCCTCCAGTACCGGTCCGAGGAAGTCAGCTTCAAGCACCCCGCTGAGTACCGAGACGTGATCCTGTTCTCSTTCAGGAAGAGCAGCCTGTTCAGCAAGAGCAAGGTGAGACCCCCAGACAGGACCCTCATATTTTGACTTTAATCTCAACAAATTGGTTCTAAATATTTTAGATTCATGTGACCCATCACATCGAAACGAGGATTAAGTCTAAAAGTGGTATAAGGAGAAATCTGCAAAAATAGTGTTTTGATTAAAAAGTTTGCAAAAATTTCATTTTGTCAAAACGTAATGAATAAATGCTTTATCAATATATCATTTGAATGAAGTGTCTGAAATATAATAAAACAAAAATTTGAAGCACTTTTTTGAGCAGTAGCAACAAAAAAACTGGTTTTGAGGAAAAACGCCTTAAAATTTTTAGATTTTCCCTGTGAGCTAGCAATGTTTTAGTTTCATTTCAGCTGGGAAATTTCAATATTCAAATATAATTTGAGGTTTCCTCTTTATAAGGACATAAAAAAATTCATCATTAAAATGACATAAAATTAGGATTCAGACCAAATATTTATGTATTATTGTAACCAACAAGACAAATTAAGTCATATATATGGATTTAATTATGATATCAGGATGATCCAGGTATCAAAATGTAGCTTTTAAAGACAAGAATCTGAAAATGTAATGAGGTCATTTTGACCAAATTTGACTTGACCCTCATTTCGATATGATGGCTCACATATAAAGTCACAACTTTATTCTCAACTTTCTGTTTTTAATCTCAAATCTTTCTCCTTTAGTTTTCTTGTTTTAATTTCCACTGTAGTTGAAGTTTTCCAGCTTTAAACTCCCCTGTGGATGAATCCCTCCCCTCCTCGGGGGTGTCAGGCAGATGTTTTGGTCACATGCATGAAACTCGTTGCAGATCCAGCTGTGCATCTCCACCAGCTCCTGGTCTGACAGCTTCTCYTTGGACACGGTGGGGAGTTACGGCTGCGTGCGCTGCCCTGCTAACAACATGGACTTCCTGGTACGGTTCTTTTAACATTTCTCTTGTTAATCCAGACGTTTTTCTTTCCACCTTCTCTGTCTCCCAGGCACTGACGAGGTGTTTGTGTTTGGGCTTGCAGGTGGGCGTCAGCATCCAGTTGAGCAGCTTTAACCTGACCAGGATTGTCACCATGACTCCTTTCTACACGCTGGTGAACAAGTCGTCGTACGAGCTGGAGGTTGGAGAGCTGATCAGAGAGTCCTCCACCAGGTGGCACTACATCCCCTCCACCGAGGTGATTCTAGAGCCCTCACAGAGCGACAAACGTCTCCTTTCAAACTGTTAGCAGCTGGAGATAAAAGTTTTCCTGTCCAGGTTTGCTTTAAGCAGATGTTTGAGTCAATTTTTTTATTTCTTTACGTTATTATTTAGATCTGTTTGTTTACTTTGATCCTGGTTTCAGCTTCTGATGGAGGCGTTGCCAAAACTCTGCTGACGTTTTTAAGCATCTCGCTGGGATGTGAATGTTGGAAACAAACTGGCGTACAGCGTTTTGTTTTGGGGAGGTTCTCATTTTCCACATGTGAGCCATGGAACTGTCTCAGTTCAGTTCCTCAGCTTTAAAGAACTTTAATTTGTTTTTAAAACCATGGAAACTCTCCATATGACAGAAAACATCCAGGAAAATGACGCAGAATGCTCAGGTCTGAAATCCACATGGATGATAAACTGTTTTTATTAAAAACTGRCCTGAATGTTTTCAGGTTGATCTTTTGTTGGATAAATTAATTATCAAGACACAAGGAATGATGAACAAGCAGCTCTCTTTATACTGTAGCATGAACTGAATTTCTGTACAGCTGTCAGGCTTTTAAAGGGTCCTCTTCAAAGAGGGTTGAGTGTTTAGTTAGTTTATTCATTTCTTTAAAAACAACAACATAAATTCAACAAACAACAAAAATACAAATAAATTAAATGAAAGGTAGTAGAAGAAAAAAAATCTTATATTTGCCCCTTTTTCTCAAATAAATAAATTCAATCAAAAATAATCTTTAGTTTACAAGGTTTAACTCCTTGAACAACAATTCATACCTTTACATATTTCTCCAGTAAATTAACCTTTATCATTCCTTAAACATACACATTGATCTGGCATTTTTAATGTGTTTTTTAGTGTCCKCATGTTATACGACCCTGCAGTCTCCTGTTCTCTCCAGGAGTTAACCCCCAGTTCATCTCCAGACCCAGCCTAATAGTGGGCCGTAAACTTAATTCTGCTCCACAAGCTAAATAAACAAGTTACAAAGGTAAACATTCCCATCCATAAGACATGAGTTCAAAGTACACAAACACAGATCAACAGCATTAATATATCTTGTAATTAAATGAACCATAATATTTTAAATCTCAATTTAACGAACATGTTTGAAAGGCAGCAGCTCAGTCTGCTGGTCGTTTGGACACAAACAGAAGTCTTATTAGTTTTATTTATTTATTCTTACAAACTCACAGGAATTAGAACATCCTGTTCTCCCATATCTGTCACAGTTTTTGTCTCGTCACTCTGCGGTTCTGAAGAAAACAGGTTGATGATGACCAGTACCAGCAGCAGTTTGTATTTCACCCTCCTGGCAGGATGTGTTCTCACGGTGTTGCCTCTGTTATAGTGTCTCCCTCTGTGGCCCATGAACACCTCGGGGAAGCTGTGCGTCCGTGTGGTCGGCTCCGAGTCCAGCTCCAAGTCCTTCTTCTTCGACCGGCAGGACAGCGGCACGCTGCTGAGCCTGGACATGGTGAGAGCGTCTCGGGGTCCTGACCGGGTCAGAACCCGTCTGTGTTTTCTGGTTTCTCACCCGCGTGTCTCTCTGCAGTGCGGCGGTGTCATCGTGGACGTCAGCATCTCCACCAACGCCTCCATCATCAGCTTTACGGATTACTACGAAGGCGCGGCCCCCGCCCTGCTGATCAACCACACAGCCTGGGTCAGCATCAGCTACAGGCAGAGGTCAGAGGTCAGAGGTCAGCACTAAGCTCAGGCTCTGCACAAAACATTCAGCATAAACTGCTTTCCCCTCCCCCCAGTGGATCGGCCCAGGCTTGGAACCTGCAGCCAGGCGAGGCTCGGAGGTTCGTGTGGGACGACCCTGCAGGAACCAGAACGCTCAGCTGGAGCCACAAGAACCATTCAGGAGAACTGGACTTRCTGAAGGTCTGACTCAGAACCTCACTCCCTCAGGGTTTCAGAGCTGTTTGATGCAGCGGTTCCAGAAWGTGGAGCTTCTCCTTTTTTATCTACATTTAGTTGTTTGTTCATTTCCTGTTTGTCTCAGGAGGTTTTAACAGCAGCAAACAGCTGAAGACAAGAATCTGTTGACACTTACWGAACCTGAAATCTGAGTTTAAAAATGGGACAGAACTTCTGTGAGGTAAAGTTGGAGCAGATGCTGCAGAGCAGAGAGGGGCAACATGATCTTAACCTCTTAAAGAACCTCTTAACCTCCACGCCCCCGCCATCGGGGGCAAAATCATATTTTTTTCTTTCTTTATTAACCAGCGTTCTCATAGGTAAACATAGACATGTGTGGTATCTATAGAAACGTCAGAATCGTGGCTAAAAACTCATAGAAACCATTTCTACGTCCACCAGACACAGATACAACAACACACAGTTGAATATGTTTGTAAACAAACTGCACAAAATGGCGTCTCTGCAAAACTCTGTCTCATCTGTTCACCAGAGACTTCTTCACACACAAACAACATGT
>NW_013953178.1:194843-196665 GCF_001266775.1 Austrofundulus limnaeus
GGTTATATACTGTATAATGCAGAAAAACCTCAGGCGAGGGGAATAAAAATCAGTTTTTTCTATGTTCCATCCTCAGTATCTCTGAAACAAAAGCATTTGATGTGATACTTAGACCCCTGATGAAATCTCCCAAGTGTTAGCTTTATTTTGATATCAGGGGTATTTATATGGTGTTTTTAGGTGCTCAGATACACCCAGTTACATTTGGGCATGCTTTTTTGAGCACAAACTTCAAGAAAACCCCTTGGGGCTTAAGAGGAAATGTTTTTTCAGGGCTCTAGACTCACTTTATTTCTTAGATGCACAAAGGTTAGGTGCACTCACGTTTTCAGTGACATCACATTTAATATTGCAGTTTTACAAATTAGCTAATTATTAAATCACTGTCCATTAAGGCAGCATTAACTTGCAAATATTTAGCTGATAATCTAGTCTTTATTTGAACCAAAATTGTACAAGACGTATAATTTAATGAAAAGTATTAAAGTGATTCTATGACCTGAAATTTTACCGTAAACTTCTCAAGATAAATGAAATGAAATAAGTGCGAATGTTTAAGGGTTAAACAACTTCTAAACATCTCAAACTGGACTTTTCAGGGTTAAATATCTTAGACCAGTGGTTCCCAAAGTTGGGGTCGAGACCCCCCATTGGGGTCTTGAAACATCAAGCTGGGGTCTTGAAAATATTTTCTGAATTAATTACACTAAAAAATGACAACTAAGCACATTTTTCTGCCTTTGTTGTTACAAAATAATGAGAGTAGTGAACTTAAAATGGAGAAAAATAGTGTAATAAATAACGTTACTATGCTCTTGTTAATTTGATTTGAAAACAATGTTTATCAACCAACAACGGCCGGGGGCTCAGGTCTCTGCTGCTGCGATTGTTTGGGTCAAAACCTGAAAAGTTTGGGAACCACTGTCAGGCTACACGGGCCCCTCAGATGGACATCTCCTGTAGTTTGGCCTTCTGGAGCTTTCCCCTCTCTCCCTCGCATCAAAATCCAAAAAGCAAATATCTGTCTTTTGCACAAAATAACTGAAAAGCACATTTTTATTTGTTAGTCTGACTGATTTCTTTTTTWAAATGATAAAAGGACTCTGGGGTTCCTTCGATTTGTTGAAAGCAGCTTCCATTTTTTAAAAAATGGACCCGCCGTCCTCCTCGAACAACGGAAATATTTTCTAGTCGCACTACTAAAATACCTGGTTGCACTCTAGAGCCTGGTGCTTTTAAGGCTTGAATTGTCCYTTTTTAATTAGATGTTTTGTGTTGTAGAAACGATGATAATCCTTGTCGCGGTCCATCCTTCTCCTTTCAGGATGATTCAGGTCAGTTTTCTGTGGACAGCAGATCTCAGATMCACTGGGTGTCCTTCCTGGACGGACGGCAGCGGGTCCTGCTGTTCACGGAGGACACTGCCGTGGTGACGAAAGCTCGACAGTCAGAGGAGCTGGAGCAGTTTGAACAGGAAGTGAAGGTGTCCCTGCAGAACCTGGGTCTGTCTCTGATCAACAACAGCAGCCGGCAGGAGGTCGCTTACATCGGAATCACCAGGTAGGGCTGCAGATAACGATTATTTTAGTCATCGATTAATCTATTGATCATTCTGACGATTAATCAAGTAATCACACATAAGAACAGTCATGTTCTGCAGTAATTACTTAGCTTATTTTATGAGAAATATAATTATTTAATAATCTAAGGTTATATAGATTAGATGCACTTGCTGATGGCCCTGCTGCATTCAAAGTAAAATTACAATAACAGTTGTATTAGTTAATGTATTTTAAGTGATGGATTCATATGATGTCTGAGG
>NW_013953178.1:197665-199870 GCF_001266775.1 Austrofundulus limnaeus
GGTGTGGTTGTGTCTTACAGCTCAGGTGTGGTTGTGTCTTATAGCTCAGGTGTGGTTGTGTCTTACAGCTCAGGTGTGGTTGTGTCTTATAGCTCAGGTGTGGTTGTGTCTTACAGCTCAGGTGTGGTTGTCTTACAGCTCAGGTGTGGTTGTGTCTTACAGCTCAGGTGTGGTTGTCTTACTGCTCAGGTGTGGTTGTCTTACAGCTCAGGTGTGGTGTGGGAGTACAAACCAAAGAACCGCTGGAAGCCGTTCAATCAGAAGAACATCAACCTGCTGGAGAAAACCTACCAGAGTCAGCTGAGTGGGACGAAGGAAGGAGGCTGGGTGGTGCTGGAGAACAACATGGAGGTCAGAGGTCAACATGAACAGACTGGTTACACACACACACACACACACACACACACACACACAGCCTCACACATGTACAGACTCACAACCACACCTGATCCAGTTCTTTGAGTTCTCATGTCTGTCTGTTGTCCAGGTGAACTTGAATACAGCGGTAATGATGATGCGTCAGCCCCATTCCTGCCCAATCAGAAGGAACTTCCTGTCTGGGATCCAGGTGGAGTTCAAGCAGTCGATGCACCAGCGCAGCCTGAGAGCACAGCTGCACTGGCTGCAGGTAAACATGCACGCAAACACCTGAACAGAAACTCCGCCCACCTCAGTGACTAATAGTTTCTGGTTTTAGGTGGACAACCAGCTGCTGGGTGCCATGTTCCCCATCGTCTTCCATCCAGTTCCTCCTCCCAAGTCCATCGCTCTGGACTCAGGTGAGTGTTTACTCACCTGCCTTTCACCTGTTGATGAGCCGAGCTTTAGTGACTCTGTGCTGTGCTCCGCCTCCTCAGAACCAAAACCGTTCATYGACATTTCGGTCATCACCAGGTTCAACCAGCACACTAATGTCACACAGTTTAAGTGAGTAGCAACCACAGAACCAGCTCAGAGATGATCCCGCCTCCAGGAGCCAGGTGTGGTCCAGGTGAGTCTTTTAACTCATCTCCTTGTTCTTCAGGTACTTCATGGCTCTGGTTCAGGAGATGGCAGTGAAGATTGATCAAGATTTCCTGGAAGCCGTCCTGGCTCTGTTTACACCAGATGCTGACCCTCAAACTGACAGAATGAAGGTAGGTCCAAACAGGAAGCTGAGACTTCACCTTCAGAATAAAAGCCTCGGACAGAGCAGTGATAAATCTGTGTTTCAGACGGGGCTGATCGACAGAGATCTGCAGCGCCTGCAGGCCGAGCCCACAGACGTGTCTCAGTCCGACGCATCAGGATTCAGCTTCTTTGAATATTTCCACATCTCACCCATCAAGGTGAGCATCCAACCGTTCATCCATCTGCACATTTAACCGTTCATCCATCTGCGCATCCAACCATCCATCCATCTGTGCATCCAACCATCCATCCATCTGCGCATCCAACCATCCATCTGTGTATCCAACTGTTCATCCATCTGTGCATCCAACCGTTCATCCATCTGTGCATCCAACCGTTCATCCATCTGCGCATCCAACCATCCATCCATCTGTGCATCCAACCATCCATCCATCTGCGCATCCAACCATCCATCCATCCATCTGTGCATCCACCTGTTCATCCATCTGTGCATCCAACCGTTCATCCATCTGCGCATCCAACCATCCATCTGTGTATCCAACTGTTCATCCATCTGTGCATCCAACCGTTCATCCATCTGTGCATCCAACCGTTCATCCATCTGCGCATCCAACCATCCATCCATCTGTGCATCCAACCATCCATCCATCTGCGCATCCAACCATCCATCCATCCATCTGTGCATCCACCTGTTCATCCATCTGTGCATCCAACCATTCATCCATCTATGCATCCAACTGTTCATCCATCTGTGTATCCAACCATTCATCCATCTGTGCATCCAACCGTTCATCCATCTGCGCATCCAACCATCCATCCATCTGTGCATCCAACCATCCATCCATCCATCTGTGCATCCAACCATCCATCCATCTGTGCATCCAACCATCCATCCATCTGTGCATCCAACCATCCATCCATCTGCGCATCCAACCATCCATCCATCTGTGCGTCCAACCATTCATCCATCTGTCCATCCAACCATCCATCCATCTGTGCATCCAACCATTCATCCATCTGTGCATCCAACCATCCATCCATCCATCCATCTATCCAACCATTCATCCATCTGTC
>NW_013953178.1:200870-208481 GCF_001266775.1 Austrofundulus limnaeus
GTGCTGCTTTATGGTGGAAAAAACTGAAGGTGGGGACAAAACAAAACCCCACATTATTGTCTGTTCAAATTAAAATGTCTTAAATCAATCTTTCAGAAATCTTAAAAATGTTAACGCATTGTACATAGGATGATTGTAAGTCATTTCAAATATTAAAATAATTGGTAAAAGTATTTTTTAAAATATTCACATGCAGACATTCTCCTTTGACATCACTTCCTGTTATTTCACATGCAAATATCTCAACAACTGTCCATCTGAGCAACGTGAAATTGATTTTGTAATATTTTTAAGAATGTTGTCTTTCCAAAAATGCATTCACTTTTCTTACAAAAATTAACGTCACAGGCACTTTAAGGTTTCATCTACAGCAAATTGGGGTTAAGACCCCACTGTGGGTCCTAAATCTCCAAATTTTGGATCGTTAGAGAATTTCCAGAAATTAAATTAAGTTTAAAACTGACTGCTAAGAATGTTTCTACTGTAGTTAGATATGGATAAAAACAATTGGTCTTTAGCAATGTTTGAATACTTAAACAAAAAATATCTTGATTTATGAGTTTCTGCCAGTTGTTTTTTTTTGTCATTAGTGTTTATTATGAAATTGGTCTTAAATTTAATTTCACTTGGCATTAAAAAGTCTTAAAAGGTCTTAAATTTAACTTGAACTGTAGGAACCCTGTTAGCCTTCAGTACAAAGTTTTCTGAGCCAAATCAGAGCTGCAGTCAAGCTCTTACCTCACAGTTTGAGTGATGGAACCACACTAGGCCCACTTTTCTGATGAACTGAAGGGATTTAAATCATGACAGCTCCAGCTTTAACGTTCTCATGAGACATTTTATCTTGTCGAGAGTCCTTGTCCGTCAGTCTTGTCGTATTTGGCTGGGATGTTTTCAGACAACATCTGCAGTGAGAGTAGGGAGCAGGTGGAGTTGTGCTCTGGAGAGAGGGGTAATGAAAGTCAGTAGAAGTGAGACAGAATGAGTCCAGACGCTGCAGGTGGTTTACGAAACGACGGCGAGACCACCCGAGGGACAGCTCAGGCTTGGAGACGAGGCGGGGATGCTTTGGACATGTGCAGAGGTAGACAGGTATATACCATCTGTTGGTAGAAGTTAATACACCTGATGTGTGTGTTCGTGTCAGAGAGAAACACACAAAGACAAATGTTTGTGTTGTGTGCCCCCCCCCCCCCCCCCACGACAGAACCTACACAAGGCCATATGTGAGGCTGAGGTGGCCCAGCAGCAGCACCGCATGGTGAGACAGAARTCCCAGCGCTTCCTGAGGCTCAGCAAGAAGCAGTGATGTCACTTCCTGTCTGTCAGCAGCCGCAAAGTGGGCGGGGCTTGGGTAAAAATGTTCCTTTTTTGTGCCAACAAAGAACACCTGATGAATCCGTCCAATCAGGACGACCCAGCAGCTGCCGACGCTCGTCTGCTTTCTGTTTGGTTTGTCAGAAGTTTAGTTTAAAATTTAAAAGAATCATAGAATGGAGGTTTTTGTTGTTGTTTACATGCACTGAAACTAAAACCATCTTGTAGGAAAAATAATAAAACTTGAATGTTGTTAATCTTTTCAAAACAATAACCCTCTTTGAATCAAGTGATGAAGGTAAACACGCTGAGTTTAATGTTTTATTTACCGTAACTGCTTTTATTTTGAAGTGTCTCCTGTGTGTGCGTGGGTCTTTTGTCCCTCCTTTGTGCCTGCAGGCATCACTTCCTGCCTTGATGAAGCCATAAAATATGTTTTGCACTAAAAGACTTACAGTAATGATTATGTTGAGGATGTTTGATGTTGATTTTCAGGAAAATAAAAATATCAAAGATTATGTTCTAAAGAAAATAAGTTTGTTTGAAATCCCCATGAAGAACAAGAAATCTATCCTTTTTTGTTTGTATCATCTCTGATGTAACCAAAAACCTGTTGTCTCCTGATGATACCGGGTTCTTACAGGTAAAATGAATATTTCTTGTAAAAATCTGAGTTAATGACGTGTTGATGTGTTTCTTCTGTAGTCAAATATGACCTTTGACCTTTAAACTGCTAACTGAGGCCTGTAGAGTCTGAGGTGCTCATTCCTCACTTCTTTTTTCTCTGCTCACAAACCGGACAGATGGAGAGAATTTCCAAATCCTCCCTTCACTCTGCAACRTGGGACAATAAAGATGATTATTCTGGGAAACTGCAGCATTAATAACCACTAATGAATAAAACCACTATATTTTAGCACATTTTATTTATTTGATCAAAAGTAAATGGTAAAATAATGTTTTCAAAAACCACATAGTGGATCAACCATGAAGCTAGTTTGTTATTAAAATACAATCATGCAGAGAAATCAGTAAAAAGACAATGTGAGCAAAAATGTTCGTTCCCAGATAACAGATCAGAAATACAGAGTAATACTAACAGTAAATGTTTTCTCACAATATCAATAAAGTAAAAAACAAGAGTAAAATACATGAATTATGCTGCTCACATGACTGACCTGTTGATTTCAAGTCAAAAACCATAAAAGCAGGTTTCAGTATTTACAGCATGTAAAAGATGAATTTTATGTCAAATGAAACAAAAAGACCATTGGCTGTTTTCACTCATCGTCAAGCAAAAACACTAGGAACTTGCACAACTTTTGAATTTTTAAGCTAGAAATGCACCTGCAAATGAGACTATTTCAATAAAACAATCAAAGAACACTATGCTGATTGACAGTAAGTGGGAGGAGCTTAGTCAGGATGAGGTCACATGATCTAAAGACTCATCTACTGTTGTAAAATAAATAAGATTCACTAAAAAGATACTGATAGGCACTCAGATATGTCCTTGTCAAGTGTACCAGAACTGTCCTGCATATCTGTTCACAGTTTGATGTTGGCTCACGTCCTCAAAGGGGTCCAACCCTCCAGTTTCGATGAAACCGGTGACGTCGGTACGACCGATTGAGAAACTGTTCAACTGAGCACATGCTGGTGGTCTGAGCTTATACTGTTTGGATTTGTTTCAATTTATTGCTTAGTTGATTTGTTGCTTGGTTGATCTTGGGGCGGTTGTGGTGGAGTGGTTAGGGGAGTCGTCCTGGAACTGGAAGGTCGCCAGTTCGATCCCCCAGTCATTGTGTCCTTGGGCAAGACACTTCACCCAACTTGATGGTGGTCAGAGGGTCCGGTGGCGCCAGTGCATGGCAGCCCTACCTCTGTTAGTGTGCCCCAGGGCAGCTGTGGCTAGTTTACCATCATCAGTGTGTGAATGGGTGAATGTAAGTGTAAAGCGCTTTGGGGTCTGGAGGGACTTGATAAAGCGCTCTATAAGTTCAGTCAGTCCATTTAACATCATCTTGGTTGGTTGGTTTGTTGGTTGGTTTACTGGTTGGTTGGTTGACTGGTTAATTTGTTGGTTGGTTGATGTTTTGTTTGGTTCATTGAAATTATTTGGTTGACTCAGTTTGTCCATTTTAATTTTGATTTCATCATAACAGTCTGGGAACAATGCCATTCATCCTGACAGAATAAAAATGGCTGGAAAAGAAAGAAAATATAAAAAATAACAGACTTGTATTTTTTGTCCTTTTTTAAGTGAATCAGATTTTAAATTTAATAAACCCCTGTACTTCATGTGTCTTTAGCCTCAGGATGCATCCATCCACTTCAAAGCCAATTGTCGTGGTTGTTGCAGATTTGTTGCTGGGCACTCTCGGGCCCAGTGTCCAAACTCCCTGCAGGAGTAACATCTCCCTCTTCTGAATCGGCGAGGCGGGTAGTACTGAGGCGGCTCCGAATCCTCAGAGCTTGAGTCCTCCATATCACACCAACATTTCTTGTTCAGATCTTCATTTTTTTCTTTAGTCTCAAACATGCCTCGATCCTCCATCTCCTTTAACACAGATTTGGCATTTCTGAAGGTGCATTTTTCCCAGGCAATCACTTTGAAGTCGGCCACCTTAGACACGTGATTGTAAACCAAGTATTGTAATTATTAGTATTACAAGTATTGTAAACTAAGATAAAAAAGTGGCATTTGAAATGAAGCTTTGATCCAGAGTAGTATTCAACCCCTGTTCAAAACGAGAGACAAAATCTGTCACTGACTCTTTTGGTTTCTGAAAACAAYAGATAGCTGCCACATAGTCTGGATCGTTCGGGGCAAGCTTGTTTAGGGAGGTTTTACAGTCTCCGTCCAACCATCCTGTCATGGCATTTGGACCTGACCAGTCAGCATCAGTGTCTGAACCTGGAACATCAAATAGTTTCCTCGCCTCGTTCCATTTGGACTGATAGACTAACTCTACTAACTTTTGATCAGAGCAGGGCGTGGCTCGTACACGGTACAGGCTTGATGCAGCCACGTGGGGAATTGTTTGGGTTTGGCAGATGGATCTGGGGCTTGTTTTATCATGTCCAAGAGCTCTGCTTGTGTCCACGGAGTCACCTTGTCTTTTGTGGGTTCTCTGTTCCTTTGTCTATTTTCTGCTTTGCTTTTACTTCTGGTTACCGCTGCCCTGTAGTGCCTCCTGCTGGCCATGGAGGAACCAACCCAACCGCCTGATTTCCCGCCTTATCAAGCACCCAGTCACAGTTCAAACCCACGTTTCGGAGCTCCCAGAGTAATCTGTCAATGCTTGGGTGAGGTTGTGAGGTAAACCAGAGACTTATCGTTGCAGCAATCTGTTTCTCAGGCTGACCAGGAAACATGTTGACAATCTGCTCTTTGACTGTTTGATCTGCAGAGCCGTCGCAAGTTGAGGAAGAGTCCAAGTGTGAGCACTCAGATGAGCARTGATTGTCTGTAAAACCATCAACACCTGGTATTTAGAAACCTGCCTGGGTGAGGGGACGTGGGGGGCAGTGGGGGCAGGAGGGGCAGGCGACGACTCAGGGTTAGTTTTTCACACGTTACAGGGGGATGGCAGCTCAGACTCTAACTCTGAGTCCGACTCCAATCCACTGGCTGGAAACATTTCATCACTTCCTCTCCTTAGTTTCAGATGTTTTTGGTTTTGAAAAATTGCCAGTTCTCCGTTCCTCTGGTGTTTGGAGGAGCTGCAGCCCATGATGGCGTTTTGTTCAACCACAGTTTGTTGAGACGCGTCCTGTTGCTCCTGGAGAATGGTGTTAAAAGAAATGATTAACATTTTGACTCAGTTTGAAATGAAAGCAAAAAATATGTACTTTAATTTCAAATATGAACAGGTTGGTCTCCTCCATGCTCCCTCGAGTGAGACTTTTATTCTTTGAGCTAACGCTAACATTAACCATTGATATTGGTACAGGTGGCACTAATGCTTTAAAAACTAGACTTTAGAACAGGTTTATAAATAATACACGTATTTAACTGAAATTAAACCATGTTCACTAAAATGAAGTCTACATGGCAGTACTTGTAGAGTTTTATCAAGGACTTTTTCTGGTTGCTCCATTGCATTGCTGTTACATACAGGCCACTAGATGTTGCCCAATTTGTTATATTTTGTTCTTAAACCAAGAACAATCACAAATAATTATTTTATAATAATTCAGTGGTTCAGAAAGGGGTTTTTTCATACACTATGTTCCCTCTACACCAGATAATACAGCTGCTTCACAGATGCTTAAACAAATATTAATACAAATATAAAAGAGAAACAAATACAATGAAATGAAAGGAAGCAGAGATTTAAAAAATCTTATAATATTTGCCCATTATTTTTACTCAACTATAAACTCAAACAATGCTAATCTTCAACTGACATAAAACAAAACAAGAAAAAAGTCAAATTGTCAATCAGTTGGGGGTGGCACCTGGGAGTGGCCAATCAGGTGCCAGGGATGGCCCTTGATTGGCCACCCTCTGTCTCCGCCCCTGTTCCGTGGGACAGGCGAGACCGGACTTTAGTCCACATGATGATATTTTGACATTGAAGCTTTTGTTTCAAGCTCCACAGACAAACAATTCTTCAGTATTTTCTGTAAAAATAAAAAATAAATAAAGTATACTCAAGTATACTTATTAAAATGAACTTCAAGTAGACTACTTTTTGGTAAGGGCAGCCCTGACCAAGATGGCCGCTGCAGCCTTGAAGTGGAACATCTCTTTGTTTCCACACGGTTACAGCTGTCAACACCGAATGAAGTTAGTTCAAAACTCATGAAGGAAACTGTTTCTGTGGAGATAAAAGCACAGAACATCTGTTAGAGCCTGAGACAGCTTTAAAAGAACAAAAGGCAGTGTTTTCCAGCAGTTGAACTCAGTTTAGCGCTGCCCCGTTTAAGCCCCGCCCCCATTCGGATTTTTTTAATGACGTCACCGTGACGTGCAGCTCTTTTCCTGTGTCTGCATTCAGACCAGACTTTTGTGAGATAAGGTCCGCATTTCAAAGCCGACCATCTATTTTCTCTATAGGCTTATTCTGAAATACATTTTCTCAAATGCAAACTCTATGTGCACACGACTAAAGGAGAAAATATCAACTTGGTMCTCTAAACTGAAATCTAAACTGCTACATTCGAGTTGTGGTTCACGAAAGAAAATTGAAACGTTGCCAGAGAAGCTAAGTAAWACAGAGGCTGAACATTTGCAGAAATTTCTCGATGGATCAGACGAGAGTGAGAAAATGCACAGCTAAAGCAGAACTGTGTGCGTGTGCGAAGATGAAACTAGGTCATGAAAAACGCATTTGCGACGTCATAAAGGACCAGAGGAGTGACCGAGAGGTCCTACAAACACGTGTGCAGACGTCAAAGGGAGACCCAGAGGAACGGTCAGCAGCTGAAGGAAATATTCTGCTGGACTGTGTCACATCTGGCAGGAACGGAGACAGACTCACAAACAGGCTAAAACAAATCAATCAGTGCAGTGTCATTTATGAAGRACTGGAACGTGATTCAACATTTAAGGAAATACTTGGAAGTGTAGTTGTTCTAGCCATTTACATACTTTCTCTTTATGCTTGTAATAATTATCCAACTTTTTACTGAACTGTTTCAACTTGACTGGACTTCCCGAACCTCCAGAGAACAGGACAGGCAGGAAACTAAACACRAGCAGGTCCCTTTAMGTTAGTTTTTCTTGTTGCTGGTGTTTCTGTTCTGCTGTTTGTAACAACTGGTAACTAACAGAAGCACTGGTATGAATGAGGGGAATGAATCTGATCTAAATTMATTAAATTAATTAATTGAAGGCGGTGGAACGTGAAGATTAAAAACTCTCCCATTCAGCCCTACGAAGAGCATTTCATTCACCAAAGACAGTACAGTTCTGTGGGACAGCACCAGGACAGAAAAACTAAATGTAATATTTATATTTYACACTGAGACAGCTTTAAAATAACATTAAACAGTATTTTCCAGCAGTTGAACAGTTTTATAAACAGTTTACTCAGGTTAGCTCWAGAATTTTAGCTCTGTAATTTTAGTTTAGCTCTAGAATTGTGAAAATTCTAATGGGGCTTAAACCCCGCCCCCTTTTAGAACTTTCAAAATGATGTCACTGTGACATCACAGCACATTTCCTGTCTCTGCATTCAGTTCAGACTTTTCATACCAGATACCGGGGTCCTGTGGAGGTCCTTTTCTGTGGCCTCTCTGAACTCCTCCTGTCTCCCTCACTTCCTTCCTTCCTGCCTGCCTGCC
>NW_013953179.1:0-406 GCF_001266775.1 Austrofundulus limnaeus
ATAGATAGATAGATAGATAGATAGATAGATAGATAGATATAGGTAACAACCCTACTCCATATGTGCGTTGTAATTAATTCCTACCTGGCTGGTTTGACCACACTTTAATACAAAGTCTGTTACATGTAACAGAAAAATGCAGCTCTGTTTAGTTGCTCACTAACAGACTTTTTATGCACCATTGCTCAGTTGTATCCATAATCTGCTCATGTTAATCTGGCTCCTGTTTTTCTGTAGAGGTTTGAATTGGGGGTAAAAACATGTGACGATGTACTATAAATTCTCAATAATGCTGATTTTTCTGAGAATTTGACTGTTTACAAACCTTTTCACTACTAATTACATTTTATTTTAGGCCTGCACATTTTGTGACAGGGATCAGAAAAAAGTGAGAGAGAGAGAGAGA
>NW_013953179.1:897-6211 GCF_001266775.1 Austrofundulus limnaeus
GAGAGAGAGAGAGAGAGAGAGAGAGAGAGAGAGAGAGAGAGAGACTGCATCACTCCCATAAAGGAGCCGACTCTTGCTGAGTCGAGTGCTACACAGTTTCATTTATTTGATAAAGCTTCATTTGGTGTGATTTAAAATCTCCCCTTCATCAGGCCCGGCTCCCCTAAAGCACAGCCTCAGCGCCATGCCAAAATGCCTCATCAGCTGAAAACATACACACAAACACACTTGGGTGAGCACTCACACACCCACGCACACACACACACACACACACTTATACACAAGCAAACTGATGCATGAGGACATTTTTCACAAGAACACTTAGGTGGAGGGATTTAAACCTGTGTAGGTGGTTTTATGGTGGGTTTGGGTTTATGTGTGTGGACAGAAGAGGAATTTTAAACAGGTGTATTGTCTTTATGAAAGAATTTAGTGGACAAACACACATTGAATGCTGACCTGGGTAGGGATTGTCTAGACAAACTCTATACTATGTGAAAATATAATAGATTTTTAGAAATGGACAACAATGAATTAGAAATTAATGAAGTACTTCATGGATTCTGAATCTCAAAACAGACATAAAAAGTGGTTTTCTGACAAGGATGTGCATCGATAGCTGCTGTCAAGGAACTGGCAATCACTCATAGAGATGCACATGAAGCCCCAAATAGTGAGGTAGTAAAATTAATTATCTATGGAACAACTTGTAAAAAGACTAAAATTAGATTTTTAGGAAGACTCAGATCAAGGACAACCCTTTTGTGGCCCTGTGAACACAAAGGTGGAGATAATATTTGATGCAGGGCTTTCAGCTTCAGTTTAGTGAGATTTACTCAACTGGTTCTTCTAACACACTCACACCACATTTTCATTTTTTTCTCTCTCTGCAGTGAAAACCTAATTCATGACTGGTGACATTCTGGTGCAAAAATAGGACATGCTGTGTGCAGACGAACAAGAAAGAGTAGGCAGGGCTGTGCTGCAGCAATTTATTCCTACCAGTGCACACACTGAATTGTACAAGTATCAATAAGATGAGAAAAGCACGACTAACACAACTACACCATTAATTACTTCAGTTACTTCAAGCAGACCATATTTATCAAAAATCCCCAAATTGTACCATTTTCAGAGTTTGAGAAATCATCTTAATGTCACAAAACATTCTTTCATTACCTACAGTCTGATGTGTCAGCATTTTTTAAATATAAATTTGGTTGTATTGGCCGAAGAAAAAATGTGAAATATTGTCACATTTCACAAGAAACGTTAAAATAATGGATTTCTTTTTTAGTTTTTAACAAATCAATCATTGTATTTCTTGTGCATTAAAGATATGAAATAATAACTACTGTACATAAAAATTGACCATTTCAGCTCCAACTAACTGAAGCAGTGGCTTTGTTATAAGTATAATAAAATAACTACAACTATATATATATATAATGACAAACATTGAATTCAAAGACTTGGATAAATGTAGTGTAGATAAATAAAACGTGCAACAAAAATAATTTACTGGCTAATTTCACAATCAGTTTTTTTTCTACGTAAATGCAATCTTTGGATGTAAACATTGTGTTGCTTTCCTAAATGTGTGGTTTTGTGATGTTTTGTGTCATTTTGGTAGTTTAGCCAATAGGATTAGTTGTTTTGGCTCATAGTGTCTGTGTTACAGTAAATAATATATTGTGCCTTTAGGTTTTATCTTGAAGAATGAAAATGCCTTTTTAATGTAAAGGAATAACTGAAGATTTGTGTTGCTTTTAAGTGAAAATTTATAGGGGGAGAAATCATACAGCAAACCAAAAACAAAACAAATCCCAAGATTATGCTTTCAGATTTTAAGGGGTTTGTGAGGATTTATCTTAAAACATTTGTTTTTCCTTTCTTTTTCTATTCGAAAACTGTAATTGTACTATTTTTAGTCTTTATTTGATATTCAATTTACTGTATTTTACCCATGACACTCACCAGCGTGCAATGTACCAAACATCTGTACACATTTTCTTATTATTCTATTATTTTTATTGTACATTGTTTATGTGTACATAAGTGTGCTTATTTTGTAATTCTGAGTGCTTATACTTATTTTATTTAGTGTACTTATTTTTTCCTTTCACATTTCCCTGATCTAATCGGTTGCAGCTGTAATACCTGTAATTTCCCTGGGGGATCAATAAAGTATTCTAATTCTGATTCTGATTGAAACAAACAAACTCATGACAACATCTTTTATGTTAATGTGGTGTTTATTTTTTTCCTGAAAGTATTAGAAGCACTAAAATCAGTTTATGACATGGTAACAGAAAGGAAACTTTGAAACAAGCACAACCTAACTTGGATTTAGTCCAAGTTAGGTTGCATCACGGGTGCATTCACATCAGACACATTTGGTCCATTTGGACCAAAGTTTGTTTACCCCGTTGCAGGTGTGACTATACTCACGTGAACCCTGGTGCAGATCAAATAACTGGACCAAGACCCAGTTTTGAGGTGGTCTCTGTTGGTTTCCAAACAAACTCTGATGTGCTTCATTTCTGGTGTGAATACAGACCGACCTCGAAGCAAACCAACTAAAGGAAACATGCACCTTTTTGGACTTCACGGACCACTGTTTGCTAAGCAACATTAGCCCTTCAGTGTTGCTAACGCTAACACTGCGCTACAAACAATCAGCATTGTGGGTCAAGGAACATGGAGCATCTTGTCTCCTTTAGGTTGTGGCACGCATTTGACAATGCTGTCTCAAAATTCTAACCCCGGATTTATACTGCATGCGTCTCCGCTGCGCTGCGCTCCGCTGCGCTCCGCTGCGCAGGTCGCAGCTGTGCGTTTCAAGTCCAGTTTACACCACCTCCGCTCCGCTCTGACAGACGTGCAGGAAGCAGATCGCGGGATAAATTCAGTAATAAATGTGGAAGTCACATCAAAAAATAATTAATTCTGTGAAAGACGAACTCCAAACACAGCTGAAAACAACGATATAAAGGCTTTTTGGCATCTATGTTGAAACTGTATTGCTGTCGTCTTTCTGAAACTTCTGATTTCAAAAAAAAATCCACGTGTATCGTGTGTGTACACATATGCTTCATGCTACATGTTTCCATCTGCTTCCCAAACAGAACCGTACATTCTGACAGCATTTATGTAGAAAAATATCCGTATATTAATTAATATAGCTGCAAGTTCGACATTATTCTGACATATTATTCCACCGAATAGTGTCTTATTTTGAAAATACGGATTTTGTGCTCATGTCTTTTCCTGTTGGTGCGACGTAATCTTTAAAAATTGACTCCTGCGCAGCTCCAGCATACAGCAAAAATAGGATCTGTTCTAATTTTGACGGATTGCCGTCCGCTCACCGCTGCCGTGCGCAGCCAGTGTAAACACTCTCATTGATTATAATGGGTGTGTATTTGCTGCGGAGGTTGGACTGGAGCGGAGCGGAGATGGAACACATGTAGTGTAAATTAAGGGGTAAGTATATCATCGCAGAACTGCCACTGAATGAGCTGCTCTTGATGTTTTTAATAGTCAGTTGTATTAACAGCATCTTTATTTCTGTCTGTTCGCTGTCCCGTCCCTGTCATTTCTGTCCAATGGGAGCAAAGACAGTCATCTGTGTGGCTTTGTTTATAAAACATTCTCCACTTGCAAAAAGCACAATGTGAATGCAAACCGCACCATAGGAAAAAATTAAGTCCAGTATTTGGTCCGGACCAAACAAGTGGACCAAAGGACTTTCCTGGCGTAATTACATCCTAAGTCTTGTTTTCACTTTAGAAGAATCAAAACTTTAATATAATTTAAAATTAGTTGAAAAGACATTTTTAAGGATCAGAATATACACTTGTCAAAATAACTTCATTTGCTGCTTTAGAAATTTAGTTTGAGCATAACTGCCTGTTGTCTTTCTTTCTGTATCAAGAATGATGAAGGAATTAGTTTCTGTAGTAGTTTACAAAACATTAATTCAAGTGTTTTGGGGGTTGGCTACATTCTTCTTTTTTGAGCTGCTTGCTGCAATGAAACAACATAAAAGGAGTGAAGGAAGAGGAACGACTGAATGAGTGTGCATGAGGTCAGTGTATTTGGCAAAGTCAAGACTGTTTGTGGCCATTAGAAAACCATTTTAATTAACAAGAGAGGAACTTGTACGCCATTTTTGCAGTGCTCACCAATAATACTGTTGCCAAAAAAATTCTGCTCTCTAATTGCTTCAGATTCAACCAATCTCTCTCTCTCTCTCTCTCTCTCTCTCTCTCTCTCTCTCTCTCACACACACACAGAGTCATACACACACATTTTACAGATGAGACAAGGAAAGAAATAACTGAACCAACAAATAATGAAAAACTAAATTAATTGAAGCAGAGAAAATAGAAAATATAAAAAAAATAATCCAAAAATAGAAAGACACTGGGGATGTGAAGATATGGGAGAAAAAGGCACACACATAAATGAGTGCTGCATTTACACCTACACACTCTGCTGGTCTAACAATCTTGCTTTCTGCAGGTTGTTAGGCCAGCAGAGTGTGTGTCTGCTGAATAATAAATGTTGTGGCAGGCATGTCTGCTCACTCTCTCTCACACACACACACGCACACACAAATACACATGCACACACACATTGTCACAAACACACAGAAGAGTGGGTTGCAGGGGAGGATGCAGAAGCATGGCAGATTTGCAAGCTCAGTTTGATGTGAAAAAGAATCGAATTAGAAAATTAAACTAAACATTGTGTTTTCTTGTGTACAAAGAGACAAAAACACAGCAAACTCACATTTATTTTAGTATAAAACAATGCTAAATGCACACTGAATGCTGCTAAACATGTTTTGTATTCTCAGTTCTGATCATAGAGTTACCAATCTATACAACACTAATTTGTTTTAAGACCAAACAGCTTTTTGATAGCTATCATTGAAACTAGCATTCCTTAAATACATGTGTATCTTTGGTATGGGATGCGTTGTGAATGAACTAACACGTCACCAAATATTAACCAATATTTAGGCTGAGTAATATCCATATTTGATTTTGCTTAAAGTGTGATATTGTTGTTGAATATTGCAATATTTACATTAGTAAAGCATCATTAGCATATTTCTTTTCTTTTTTATCATCACAATAGTCAGCACTCTGGGAGCTTTATGATCTCAGCCACTATCATGTCACATTTGGAAAGCATCAGGGAGAGAAAAGGGACCATTTGAATGGCCAAATGCGTTAGTTGGACGCAGCCAGTGAATGCATGACATTTGGGTTATGATAGCCTACTACTTGTTGCATATTATTAT
>NW_013953179.1:7211-8392 GCF_001266775.1 Austrofundulus limnaeus
TATATTTACTGAGAAAAATGGTGACGTGTTCAATACTTATTTTACCCGCTGTATAAACAGCTTTTTATAAGGTAAAAATAATAAAACAAGGTCTTTGTCTGCAATGATTATACATGTTTTTTATTATTGTCATTAGTGATTATCTCAATTTCAGCTAAAAGAATTGACAAAATCCTACAAAACTGAGCCTTTGATACCTTCCAGACCCCGCCCAAAAAAAAAAAAAAATCAAAAAATTTCTGTGTTTTTAAATAAGAACAAACGTACTTACAAATGCCAAATATTCTACGGATATACAACACAAAAGTTTGTACTGCACTAAACTCATTTGGTTAAGTAAGCTATGAAATGTACAGCAAGGGTCTTCAACTTTTTCCAGTCTGGGACCCCCAAAAGGATGGAGAGACAGAACAAGTTTCCTCTATGTGAACCTGACAGATTGAACATGACCCTCCCAGTATGGATGGGGTGAGTCCTTCTAATTGTGTGCAGAAAACTTTAATATCCTTCTTTTTCAATTTCTTTGGACCAGTGGTTTGAAAAACGAAGCTTTGATAAATAACTACGAGCACAACGAGGCTACGACTGCGAGCCAACCACTTAAAGTAAACACGTGAGACACTGGATGCTGGGAGGATGTTGCAGAGTTCACTGTGACGTTTGCTGCTCCAACTAGTGGTGGGGTGTCTGAAGCTTGTAACATCATGAATTTTAGCTCTCATCTCAAAGCAGAAATCATCCAAGAATCTGTTTGTATTCCATGAGTTGGGGTGCTCATAAGTCAAGGTACCACTGTAGCTGTAAGATGCAGAAAAGTCCAAAAACGTTGCAACGTAGATTCTCTGAATGCTTCAACATTAAACCCCAGAGGTGGATTTTGAAGGGTGTTTAGACATATTTTAGTTTCTGTGTTTTATACAACTGTAAGAAACTTTTAGTGTTCATTAACTGAAGTCGAGACGAAAACTACAGAACCCGTGAGGGGACATGGGGGGATTTTTTTTCCCACGCAATACTTTTGCATATCTATCAATATCCGGTTACCAAAACAGGATGTGTCGCCACAAGTTCGTGAAACTGACGTTGATGTTGCGTGGCTGTACTGTGTTAAAATATCGGCATATGACATACTTCCATGTGTGGCTGTGTGATATATTCATTCTGAAGCTGAATTAAAGCAG
>NW_013953179.1:9392-20643 GCF_001266775.1 Austrofundulus limnaeus
ACTCCCACCACACACACACACACATACACACACACAGTCCAACTCTTTACATCCTGCGGCCATAGAGTCTGTGTCAGCGTTGCATCTGGTAAACACGACGGTGGACACGTACTCCCACCACACACACACACACATACACTCACATAGGCAGACAAACATGCAAAGAGACAAGACACACACATACTGGCTAACAGGATAATGACTGGCCAATTAGGCACATGCTTGATCTGTCTGGATGTATCCAGTCATCTTAGCCCCTCCAGCAGCCATTACTTAGGCATGGAAACACACATATCATGCCGACACACAAACCAAAACAGTGAAACGCACACAACTGGAGCAACTTGAGAAGCTGTTCCCTCCAAAAGGCGACCTCCTGGACTTAAACCTTGTGTGTGTTTAAAAAAACAAAAATTTTGTTCTTACTTACAGGTGTAACAAACTGACGGACCATTTTCAGTTTGCGTTTTTTTCATGCCGGTTATTCAACTACACTTCTGTTTGCCTTTGATTTTCAGGCTGCAGCAGCAAAAAAATATAAAGTGTGCTCTACAGACAGAGCAAAACCTTTTTTTTTCTGTTTTAATTACGCTGTAAGTCTCAACTTTATTGAGGAGCTTTCTGTAAAGTCCACGCTGTTTCACATTTATATTATGATGGATTCTTGAAACCTTTGACTCTTGCGTTGCATTTTTAGTTGAAGCCAAAGGGCAGAGGTTTTCCAGTTTGGTTCGCTTCAAATCTCATGGCTCCGTCTGTAGATAATGTGTTCTTGTTGGATTCATTTGTTGGAGACCTGCAACAGTTTGGAGCATGAAGCAATTATCAAACAGTCAGGGTGGGAATTTGCAATTCCAAGTCTGAGGATGTGCTCCTTTTGTTGCAAGAAAGTGGAGCAACACCATGTTGGAATTAGGGGTGCAACAATACGTCGATCTATATCGATATACCAATTTGAATGGTTCATTATTCATTTATATTGAGGCAAAAGGAAAATATCGATCTACAGTATTTCGTCATCATATGCTCGATGTGAATCGATAGCATTTGCCCATCTAACACAGTCATTGTGTTAGATGGGCAGATGATATCGCATTATATCGATCTCAGACATGTGAATTGAATTGAACCAAAATCGTATCGTGACAGACTGTAATATAGAGAAATATCAAATCGTCATCCAAACATATCGATGTATGTGATCTGGTGATTTGCATCCCTAGTTGGAAGTGAGTTACAGTTTTAAGCGAAGGAGTCTAAAAGACTTTTCATTAAAAAAATTTACGATGCTGCCTTTTTTTTCTCTGGCTGTTTCTCTTTGGTCATGTCCAGCAGGATGTTTCAGGTGGCAGCTAGAACTTGATGAAAACTTAACTAATAGATTTGAAATGCCTCTGTATAACCCAATGATGGATGGATGGATGGATGGATGGATGGATGGATGGATGGATGGATGGATGGATGGATGGATGGATGGATTAAACTAACTAAAACTTAGTTTGGACTTGATTTTTTTGTGGCAGGCTGATCACAAAACTCTCCCTTTCATTTTCATTTTTAAATCACAAATTAAAACTCTTCCTTTTAAACAGTTATATTCAGTTGAACTTGCATTTCGCATCACCTCTATAAGTTATGTTAAAGTGGACCTATTATGCAAAATTCACTTTTTAAAGTTTTTTTTACTCAACTTTGGGTATGTACTTCTTAAAAAAACAGTCCTAGGACCAAAGAAATGCACCCAGGGGCATATTTACTGTAAGTAAATGTATTTTTAATGTATATTAACAACAAGTTTTATGCTTCCGTCATTTTGTGATGTCACAAGCCATACGACAACCCACCGGAACCTGCTTTCAGCCCCTTACCTAGCAACCCCCGAGTGAGACTCCACCTCCTCAGTATAAAAAGCCATCACGGTTGTTGTTGTGTAATGCGCAGCTCATTTCACAACAGCCCTCTAATAGGGCAATGGGTAGAGTGTTGGACCAGAGAGCGTGAGACCAGCATGGACACAATGTAATTATTTATTTATTTTTGTTCGTTATGAACACGTTTTCTTGTGTACCTCTATTGTTTAGCTTATTAAAGCCTTGTTAAAGCCTATTTGTTCGAGTTTCTGAGGTATTTAGACCGCTGCTGCTCCCTGCTCTGGTAACAGCATGCAGAGTGAGCAGAGCAGAGGAGGGAGAGAAAAAGAAAGAAGCTGCGACCACGACTCTGCCTCTGGGTCTCATATGGTTGTACAACGGAGCTTCTGCTATTATTAGCCATGCTAACGTAAACGCTGGCTTTGGAGGGCAGAGTTAATGTCAACCGATTTTTGGAGGGCGTTACCAACAGAGCTCATTAACATAAACAGCTCTTCTGAACAGAAGTCAGAGCAGGCAGAACTAGAAAATGGGGAATTTTATCATCTGAGAATTATTTTGTGCATTAAATTGAATGAACATGGTCTGGATAGCCCACAAACATACCATAAAAAAAATTCTCGGACCCATAATTGGTCTCCTTTAAGTAATGTTGTTTTTACTGTAGTTGTTGTTTTATTCTTTTGTTTTGTCTTTTGTCTTGTTCTTCATTTTATTTTATTGTAGTGTCCCTACAATGTCCCTGAGTGCCATGAAAAGATGCCTTCAAATAAAATGTAATATTATTATTATTATTATTATTATTATTATTATTATTATTATTAATTACTAATATTGTAAACAAATAGTGTCCAGACAATGTGATTAAAAATTTAAATATATAAAATACATAATGCAAAAATAAACCTCATCATCATTTTCCAGTACTATGTGAAATGAATGCTGCAGTTAAACAGTTTATTATGGTTTGAACATGGAGTATACATTAATGAGGTCTAATATGAGAGCATTTGTTTACACTTTATGAAATGCATATTTATGCATATGTATTATTGTACATGTGTAGGTGGTATGTCTTTGCATGCTTCTCTCCTGTTGGTGATATTGGCCTTAACTCCAGATATACTCCATTTGAATGGATGATCCTCACCACCATCATTGCAAACTGCATTGTCCTTGCTCTGGAACAGCACCTTCCTGATGGAGACAAGACACCTCTGTCTGAACGACTGGTATAACTATTTATATCTATCTACGCACTCACATCCACATAAATATTGCGCGCACTTGCAGTGGACATAACACACATCTTGTGTATTTAGACATCACGTGTCATGACAACCCTTTACGATCATTTAATTTGATCATTTGAAGCATATTGTAAGCATATGGATTGATGGTATAATTGCTGCATCATTATATCTGCAGTCAATATTTTTCCATTATGATGACATAGAAATAAAAAAATATATATATTCTAGATGCCCCACAATCTGCCTCCCACTGACTGTTCTTTTCTCACCTCACTTTTTTCAACTTCTCCCTGTACCCCCCCCCCCCAACACACACACACACACCTTAATCTCCTCTTTCTATTTTTTTTCTCTTTCCATCTTTCTTCATTACGCATCTCACTTTTTCCCCTCTCCTCCTCTCCCTGCAGGAAGAGACAGAGCCCTACTTCATAGCCATCTTCTGTTTTGAGTCCGGGATAAAGATCCTGGCTCTGGGATTTGCGTTACATAAGGGCTCCTATCTGAGGAATGGCTGGAACGTCATGGACTTCGTGGTCGTGCTCACCGGGTGAGTGCCCTCCAGCATCTATTGCTTTCTTCATTTTCATGTTATTTTAAAAAAAAAATCAAGATTCTCTTTTAAATTTTCAGTGTTTATTTGTTGTACAAATGAAGCCAAATGAAATAATTTGAAGGCATTTCCATGGCTAACACTTTCGCTCAAGTGTTCTGCTCACTGGTGTAATCAGAGATCATGACATTTTTATATTTTCTGACTCAAAGTTTTTGACTGATTTGATCAGTTTGAACATCTCAGAGCCATTCATCACACAGCTGAGGGACAAATAAAGGGTTATTCTTTTCTAAAAATAATAATCTAGTGTTACGCTGTCATGCTTTTGGGTGTGTGCCAAATCTACCCCTCTGTAGGATGTTTCTGATGTTGTTTACCTGATGAGAGAGACTAACTACTGGATCTTTGGGTCATTTCTCTTTTGCCGAGCCATTTCATTTAAATGTATTTTTTTCTCTTTTTCCTTTCTGATGCAGCCTGAAACTATTACACTTTATGTCTCACAAACGTCTGCAAAGCATTTATTAGTAAAACAGAATAGGATTTACTGAAGTTTAACAGTTTATAGTTAATTACCATTGACTCTGATAGTTCTAATCAGTAAAATGTTATCTATTTAAGTATTTAAATCATGCTCTGAATTTGTATGTGTGTATGAACTGGATGCTTTATGACCACAAGTGCACTCCTGAAGCCGCAGCAGAGGTCTGATTTGACACGGTGTGAGTGTGTGATCAGAGCCACTCCCCCTCAGTCACTATCCTCCTTTAATGAGGACACAAACACACACTCACACAAGCTGGATCAGAGCATCGCTGCAGGGGGCAGCAACCAGGGCAAAGTGAAATGTCACTTCTCAGAAAAATGGGGGAGAAGGTTTGTTGTTATAGAGATGGCTGACAGAGTGGTATCAAAACATCCTCCATTCCCCTCCTTCTCTGTTTTTGTCTCTTTTGTTCTTATGTGATCAGTTTTAAATGGATAAATAACACAAATGACCTCTATCTAGATTATAGTTGATCATATAAGTCCATTCTTACGTGGCAAACATGGAGCTACCTTGGCTTTATTGTTTCTGTTTTGGCTAAGTCTGAATGAAGCAGTTAGGAACATTAAAGAGATAATTTGGTGATTTTGAAGTGGGGGTTTTGTTACTTATGCATAGTTAATATCTCACCAGCAGTAGACAATAATGTGAATAAAACTATTTGGGGTGTTTGTGGAGAAATTCTAACTGGAAAGACAAGTTAAGCACTGCTCAGAGCAGGACTCAATCATGGGTGAATTGGGTGAAACTTGGTTTAAACTTCAGTATGACGTGAGACAGTGGGTTGGTCGTTACGTTATTTCGGACATCTTTTTCCTGACCGAGTATAAACGGGCTGAGAATGCGGCAGGCCATAACTTAGCATTATTCCTCCCACAGCTCATAGATAAGTAGGCTATATAAACAACAATAGTGATGGCTGGATAATGTTTTTTTTTTTCAGTCAATGATCGGTGTTGTGTTGGGTGAAGAGTCTGGGAAGAAAACCTTTTTTTCTGGTGATGGAAAAAAGACGTGAACATCAGATGCATGCTCACACGTTCAATAGGCTCAAACCATCTGCTCGTCAAAGCTGTTTATCTTTCCAATTTAACAACCAGCTTCAGAGAAAAGATTATTTTCAACAAAATGACACGCGGAAGGAAGAGATGCTCGGAGTTCTGCTCTGGTCCTACTCCTCAATGATGCATTGCTCCTCATGAACAAACACACCCACGAAGTTCTGACCAATCACACACTGTGAGCCCCAAGGTCCACATTGCAGAGTTCAGACTTGGGGTAATGCACACAACAGGTGACACCAGTGGCAGTGACGTGCAGTCACTAGAGGCAGGGCATCATGGAAATGAAAAAGAAAAAACAATATTAAATACATTAAAATGTCATATTTATATAATGCTTTGTACTATAAACACATTTTCAATTAACTTAAACAATTTTTAATATGTTTCTTATTCAAAATTGCCGAATTTCCTTATATCCTGTTCAAATACAGGATGAGACAGACTATGAGGAAACTGCATCCAGATTGTGCAATCGTTTGAACCCCGCTCTATCGCCACATGGATTGCGCAATCCCTCCTGCATGTTATGTAGTGAGAGCAGAAAATGTTTCTATATGTCACCATTAAAATGTTTCTGAATTTTTTGAATATACATCTGACATTTCACAGTTTAGCAGATGTTTATTATATAAATATGTATTTGTGTAATGCGTTCTGTGAGCTGAAACGGCTGAGAAAAGACACAAAGGGACTACAGGTTTTTATTTTGATTTACAGATTTCTGAAGGTCAGTATACAGATAGATGTCTGAAGGGGTTGACATGTATTCCGTGAGGCAGCAGTGAGGACCACTAAGCCATTGTGTTGCCCTGTCCTATGTCACTTTTGCATGAGAAACTTTATTATATTGATAGTTTAGTCAACCCAACAATGTCCAGGTTTCCACGCTACTGAACCCGCGAGGGGACATGGGGGATTTTTTTTCATTTTGCGTTCCCTCGCAAAAGTCGTTTATCACTGTTGTGCCTGCCCGTTTATTAACAAACTCACATGCTCACCATTAGCGAGTTAGCCTACTACTTTAATTCAGCTTTAGAATGAATATATCACACAGTCACGCGTGGAAGTATGTCATATGCCGATATTTTAACACAGAGCAGCCGCGCAGCATCAATGTCAACTTCACGAACTTGTGGCGACACATCCTGTTTTGGTAACCGGATATTTCAAAATAAAAGTCTGATTTAATTCAGTTCATATACAAATCAATCTTTTGCGTGGGAACGCAAAACAATATTGCGAGTTAACGCAAAAGTATTGCGAGGAAATGCGATGGTATTGCGTGGGAACGCAAAAGAAAAAAAATCCCCCATGTCCCCTCGCGGGCTCAGTAGCTACGCTAACTAATTTCACTAAAATTTCCTACAGCTGATAAATTCTTCAGGAGTTGTTTTGCTCTGGCCAACAACTTCAAACCTTATTTTCACAAAAAATGTTTAGATTTTTTTATTTGTAGATTTTGTTATTAATGCTGCTGAACTTGAAATCACTGCTGACTGGCATAAGTAACAAGGTATACAAATAATATAACCATCTGGACTGCTGAACAAAAGTTTATTTTGTTGTTTTTAGCACAGATTTGCCCTTGAGCTTTAAGTAGCAGTTAGCTTGAAGCCCTCATAAAAAGCCCATTTCTCCCCGATTCTCCAAACAAATGTTGCTCTGAAAAAGTAAAATCTACAGTCTTTTCCTCACTTTCCACAGAGATTGCTTTCACAAATACCAATCTAGCAACATAAAGTGCAACTGTTTCCTGCAGCCATGAGTGCAACTTTAAAATGCGACTAAAACTGAACTCACACTGCAGAACTGTAGATGGGTGGACAGATGGGTGGATGGATGGCAGGATACAGTAAGATGGTAGACGATATGGTGAGGAGGAGGCAGAGGAAGCCCTCTGAGACCAAATGGAGCCCCTTTGCCAGAGTTGCAGCAGAGTACTACAGCAGCCGGATAACAGAGGAAAGGAAAGTAGGAGGAGGAAAGAATCACGTGACAACGTCTCTCCATTCCCCTGGGCTCTGGATAAAAAGACAGGTAAAGAGTGGGGAAATACAAGATGCTTTTGCTTCTTCATTTTATTTATTTATTTGGTGTTTCTTCTTATTGACAGCGTACGAAAGACCGAGCAGGAGACTGCAGGAAGGAGGAGAGAGTGACGTCTAGGGGGGACGGGGAAAGAGAGAGTGATGTATAGAGGGTGAGAGAGAAAGAGAGAGAGATTTAGAAGAGCGATGCGTGGGGGGGAGCAAAGATGGAGATGGAACAAAGGAGGAGGGGAGAGGGGGAAATGAAAAATGCAGAACAGGAATGAATGTGTGTGTGTAAGTGCTGCAGTAACCTGCTTTCCCCAGCTCCCTATGATCAATCACTCAGCGCAGCCTATAAAACACACACTGCTGGTTCCTCACTGAATACGAACACACACATGAACACGTACAGCATTTCTTTATTTAGCAACTGTGAGTGTATATACATAATTACTACCCACAGTCTAGACTGCTACTTAAAGTGAGTTTACAAATTTTCGCATATCTCAAAGATGAATGTTTTGAAATGAATACAAGTTATCAGAACAGACTGCAGACAGTTACTTTGTGTTCTTTTGTTGTTAGACAGTCAAAAAGGTTGTGGTGGTTCTTTTCAAGCTTCAGATGGTGGCTTAGTTAACCCTGAACTCCACATTTAGTGCATTCCTGTGATATCTTGGTTTTTCTAAGTGACAAATATTGCATCCAAAAAAATGTATCTATTGTCTAACGCCCACGGTACATTCTCAGTTTATGGTTACTTCCTCCCTCTTTATAGCCTACCAAGGACTTTGAATTTGCATAATAGGCTGTTCAAAGAATTTGACTGGTTGTCTTCTTTTGATTGACACCTCTTTTGACCAACTAGGTTCATCTATAGACTCTACAGAGCCCAAAATGTGTGGCAAGCCCCACATGTCCCACCTGTCCGTGGTACACGTGATTGACTGACTAGAATCAGCCAGTCAGCACTGAGCTTCATCCTGACACCACAGCTGTGTAGTCAATCAAGTTACCTTTTGTTTTTGTTGTTTTGTAGTTTCGGAAATTTAAAAATAGATAATGGTTATAATGTGTTTCAACTTCAATAACTAAATACTAGTTACAGTTACAGAAATTATGACAGCTGAATGTAAAATTTCAGATTAATAGCTTTACATAGAGACTAGGCTTTTGAATTTGCTTTAAAGGGTTTAAGTTGAGCACTTAATTTAATTTGGTTTAGGGTTAGGCCCACAGGTTAACAGGCTAACATAAAATACTTTTATTTCTGTGACTTTAAAAGAGCAACTGAAACAAGTTGTGTCCCAATGGTATCAGTGTCAGGGCCCAATATCTACATTTTTACAAGCACTCCTACACAATACCAGTATCAATACTATGATGCAGGGATATTGGTATCAAAATGCAATTGAATATGTTACAGTTTACATTTCAAGTAAAACGTTTGTCTGTTCCACGTTTAAGAAAATTATCTTAGCTGAAATAAGTTTTTATATTATTTTTATTTATTTTAAAATGTTTCAACAGTATACATTTGATTTGATCCAGTCAGAGGGGCTGTAGGCCTATGAGGAAGGAGAGACACCTTGTTCTAAATAAAGTCATTCTGTATGTTTACAGAGTATGGCAACCTTTTAGATTCACAAAGAAACATTTTCTTGGTCAAGTGGCGGGGAGTTTGTCTTCTGATCTTCAGTCTCTTCTGTGTGCAAAAGTATCTTTTGCAAAACACAGAACCTGATATGTTTGTTGATATAGTCATGTGAAATAAAGTTGCTCCATATTGTGTAAAAAATATATAGTAAAAAGCCCTATATATATGGAGAAACATTTTAAAAGTGCTTTAAAAATCTAGAGAACATAAATGTGAACTAATTATCATTCTATTAAGCAGCACTTGTACATAAAGCTTCTCCTGACTCCATGTGACTCTTTACTTTTTAAAGGAGGATGAGGTATACAGTATATGCAAAATTGACTTTTTTTTGAGCTTTGTTTCATGTTAGAATGTTGTTCCCTCATCAAAAACATAACCAGAGTGTTGATTCATACATGAAAAAGAAGCCTTGAATCTCCTCTGGTTGCCACGTGGAGCTACCTAAACACTTGCTGGTACAAAGCACCGCCTATTGTACCTAGCTCCTCCCTGGAGCTCAGTCTGCAGCCGAGCTCCCGCCTCAAAGAGCACCCCTCCTCTGAAGCATTGTTGTGAGGACGTGTTCAAGTGAGAGTGTTGGAAACAGTAGGAGGTTCTAAAAGAGACAGGGTGTACTTTCAAGGTGTTTAGAAATGTAATTTTGATATATACTGTGATTTCATAACAACTGAAGCTAATATAGTTAGTTAGCATGGAATTGAAGTATGTGCCTGGGAAATTCTTTATTTCCTCCCCTCCCGTGCCTTATGGGCTCGACACACAGGGAGCAACAAACTACAGCAATTTACGGCTGTCATCGCAGCCAGGATGAAACCCGTCACATGCGATGCGATAGCGATTGCAGCGTTGCGAGTTGCACTCTTGGGTCGCACTCTCGGGTCGCACTCTCGGGTCGCACTTTCAGGTCGCTCGTCTTCACGAAATTTGATTGGTTCTTTACTACTGCTCTAGTAAAGGTTATAGGTGGTTTGCAAAAAAGGGGTGTGTGCATTACGGGCGTGTAAACTAAACAAATCTTGCGATGCTAATGATATTGAAAAACAAACGCACACCAAGATACGATTTTATGAGGAAAAACCTACTGGATAACTTCACCCCGGCACCAACAAATTCTCACAAAGCTGCCATTTTTAGTAATCACTTGGTGAAGGGTCAAATAAAACTGGAAAGTTTGACAGAGCTTAAATAATGTTTAAAGTGTTAGCTTACTGCAGTGTACAGCATACTCTCCTCTCATTGGTCAGTCAATGAAACCCTCGCTGATTGGTTGTAGGGCTGCCACAATTAGTCGATTAGTCGACGACTAATCGATTATTAAAATAATCGATGACTAATTTAATAATCGATTAATCGTGTTCTTATTTTTTTTTTGTTCTTTGTTTTTCTCTCCAAACTGCTTTGACACCTTCCACTGCCACATCTGCCTTTCTGTCCTTGACACACATGCACAGTAGTGGTAACCGGGGTAGGCCGTGGACGTCACAAGACATTATACAGACAGGCTCTGGTATCATGGCTACCTGACAACAGAGCTCAAAAGTGTGGGACCATTTAAAGAAAATGAAAGAGAAACCTGTGCAATATCTGCAGAGCAGAACTTGCCTTCCACAGCAATTATTTTTAGTTAGCATATAGCTAAAATCTAACGATGGTTATATAATAGCAGCTGCATTCTGGTACGATAAGCTGTATGTTTTATATTCAATTAATGTATGATCCGATTAGTCAACTAATCAAAAAATAATCGGTGATTAATCGATTATAAAAATAATCATTTGTGGCAGCCCTAATTGGTTGTACGCTAAGCGACAGTGACAAAAGTTGAACATTTTTCAACTTTCATATGTCACGTTGCAAGCTCGCATGTGCACGTCTATGTGTACGAGCGCGAAATTTCACATGCACAATTTTTGCCGGTCGCTTGGTTGGAGGAGGGCAAGCAATTGTCGCCTCACCGCACAAGTTCCATAGGAAATGAATGGAGAGCGAGCAACGTCGCCTCCCGTGTGTCGAGCACTTCACACAAATTTGCTGTTTTTTTCGCCTGCTAACTTATACTTTATCTTTAACCTTATAATGTTTGCTTCAACAGGAGTAAAATAATTATTCTTCATCTCTCTTATTTCACATTCTGTCACAAAACACACGTTCATTATTCAAAACGTACAACCAAGTCTTAAGACTTGATTCAGTTTCATTTTGTGTGTCAGTAGTCTCTCTCTCTCTCTCTCTCTCTCTCTCTCTCTCTCTCTCTCTCTCTCTCTCTCTCT
>NW_013953179.1:20787-29366 GCF_001266775.1 Austrofundulus limnaeus
TGTGTGTGTGTGTGTGTGTGTGTGTGTGTGAGTGTGTGTGTGTGTGTCTGTGTGTGTGTACGTGTTTGAATGCATGTGTGCTGACTTCATTCTTGGCAAACAAATCGGTGAGAGAGCTACTTGATGGGAACAAGAATTAATAAGAGGGGGACATGCACGGAGACGTGTGCACACATACACAGAGAGACCAGAGTATTTAGTATTCAGGCATGTCTGTGCATTGATTTTTAGGGGCATGCTGTGACATCACACTGAAATCTAATAATTTACAGTAGAGTCTGGGCCAGTCAATCAATAGGACACCAAAGATGTCCCCATGACTCTACTACTGGTTTTCATGGAGAAACTATTTAAAAATAGAAACTGTTTAAATATAGACCTCTGCCATCCCACTTTCAAAAAATAAGAAAAAGTAAGCTATGTATTTTGTTAGTTATGTGTTGTAGTATTACTTTTTACAGAAAATATGGTCTGGGAAATGTTACATATGAAAGCGGTCCTAAAATGGTGATTCTGAACTGGATGTAAGGCCTGCATCACATGGCAAGATTTTATAACTGTCGGCCATTTTTCAAAGACTGAGCGAGCCCACACGTGAGGATAAAACATCATGGAAATACCCGATGTGGTCCTACAGTGTGTGTTGTACAATCACACGGCAAGAGATGTGAAATCACACGATAATTCAGATTTTAGAGGAAGAATCTTGCAAGTCCTCCAAAGAGATGTGAGTTCAGAGTAAATTAATTTTTTTTGAGACGAGGAAGAAACAATGTGGATCGTTTTTGGACTATTTTTACCAGAGGAAAAACAATTCCATAACATCCAGCAGACTTTCTGGTGAGTCATGACTTTTATTGTCTTCAGAATTTTGGAATCCCCTCCGTGTTTACGTCACTTTGCTTTCTGATTGGCTACACATCTCATTCACAGGCTGAGAGCTCGGTTGAGCACTACACACACTGTGATATCAGGCCAAACATCAAACATGTTGAATATCCCCGATTTGAGGTCGGAGCGGTCCAGACGTCCTTCCGAGCCGACCAGATCACTCTTAACTCACCACCCACGGCGGGAATATCTGCTATGATTATCTTTAGAGCCATCACGATAATCTGGACTTCTTTAAGATTGTCGGAAGGGCAAAATCAAGACCAAATTTGGCACAATTTTCCTGCCGTGTGACACACGTCTAAGTGGCTTTAACCTTAAATATGTCATTTAAAAGTCAAGTTCTCACTTTTTTTAGAGGCAGCTCAAGAAAACTCCAAAGAATACTGTATCTAAAATTAATATATGTCCCAGAAACAAACAAAACATTCACAGAAAGTGCAAACTAGACATGTTTTTTGCACAGATCTTTATTTTTTTTATTTATTTTTTGGTCTCAAACATAGTAAAGATGAGAATGTGAACCGCTACAGGTTTGGAGAAGGGGTTCTCAAAATCTTAGTGGGTAAGTGTGGTGTCCTGAGCCAATGGCGTATCTGGCAGCGGTACTGAATGACATCAGAACCCAGGACAGGCAGGGGAACAGGAATCTCTTAGTCAGAGCAGGGATGGGGAAAGTTTTGCGTCAGCAAAAGAACAGATTAGTCGAAATTGGTCATAAACACATTTTTCAGGTGCATTGATCCTTGTCATTTAAGTTTACAGGCAGATTGAGGTGAAATACATTTAGCATGGAAAGCTCCTGAAACATCACATAAGACTTTAGTTTGAGTCAGATTTTAATAAATCAAAATATAATCAAATACTAGATATGGATACTCAGAGGCTTGAATTCAGCACCTTTTTGAGGAAATACTAGAGGAAGACAAAGAGAGGGAAGAAAGACCTGCGGGGAAAGAAAAATGAGGTCACACAAAGAGAGAGAGGGAGACTTCTTGGTTGAAAGTTGTCCTTTTGCCATCACTTCCATTATCATTATTGCTCTGCAGTCATTTACAGACTCATGACTCTTCTATACATTCTTCAGTGCCCTGCAGATTATCTGCTGCATTTGAATTCACACAAATTAAGGATATCAGTCTGCACAAACATCTCACCAGTTATTTATTTATCAGCATTCAAACGTCTGCCCTGATAAATAAAAGTGATAAATGAAGGGGAAAAGCGAGGCCGAATGTAAAGGTGTTTTTTTTCTGAGCGTAGTTTTAAACCAGTATCTCACTGTGTTTGGACTATTGGGGACTAGTTGGTAGCTTAAAATTATGATAAAATTTAGACAAAATAAGCAAGAGAATGCTTAAAGATATAGAAAGTAAGAGCATGTGACTTGTTTGTGATCATGAGAGACAATACACGTGTCAAAAATCTTGTGCTCTGACATCTTCTAATAGTCAGTCAAGGCTTGCAGTGAAGTAGAATGTCAACCCTGGATGCTAAAGGTTAATAAAACCTATGTGATTAAAGGACAGAAAGGTGGAAAAAATGGTCGGGGGGAGGGTAACATAGAGGAGAAAGAATGACAAGAGACTATCTTTTCTTAGGGCCTCCTTCATTTCTCCTCTTTTCGCCACACCGTCATCTCATGAAAGTCAAAGAAAGGAGAGAAAAAGAACTAAAGGAATAGAAAGACTGGAGGGAGGATGTGAAAACTCTGTGTTTGGTTGGGGGTGGGAGAAAAAGTGAGAGTCCATCAGCTAAGTGTTAACACTCTGCTGAGATCAGCAAAAATACAAGAGCGAGAAAATGAAGAGAGGGAAGGAAAGGGGGAAGGCAGGATGAGGATGGAGACTGTGGTCAAAATGACTGAGTGCTTCTACCTTGATCCAGCCAAGTTTCAAAAACCAAGGGATTGAGCAGGAGAAGGAGGAGGAAAGAATAAAATGAAACAAGACAATACAAGATGTTGGGACAGAAACAAACTCCAGGAGAGAAATAATGACATAAAACACAGACGTCTCATGGTCATTGGGCCTTTACGGTCCTCTATTTCCTCTGCTGACCTTCCCTCTTTATCCATTAAGTGGACTTTCCCATGGGAGAATGGTTTGTACTGGCTGCCTTAGTAATAGAGACCTTCGAAGAGAACTGACATACCATTTGGACAATGCAGCTAAATGTCCCTTTTGGAAGAGAGCTAGGTTGAGTGAAGTTCATTATCTAAAAATCTTCCTCTTTTACTTAGTTACCTTAAATTCAAGCTTAATACACTTGGTTGCATGTTGCATTTGTATGATCAGAACTAAAACTGCACTTTTAGAAAGAACCAACTGTGAACTGTACTTTCTACATTGCAGAACCAATGTGAAATCTTAAGTCTTTTGAGAACGTATATGTTAAATCATATTTAGATGGTAAAAACAATTGGACAATTTACTGTAAAGAACATCTTGCTGAACATTCTTTGCATGGATTCACTTACACAGAGAGAAATGATGTTCAAAAAAATTGTGACAGCTTATTATTTTTTTATTTAATTTTTTATTAAACATTAATGTTCTCTCTGTTTAGCTTTATTGTAAATGGATGAACCATGATGTCAGATACATCAAGTCATTAAGAATACAGTAATATGGAGGTAACTTTTCGTTTTAAATACATCTAAAAACAGTAAACCACATCTCTACAAAATGAAAACAAAATCACTGGATGGATGGTGGCTTTCATGTTTTTTTGGTTTTCACTAGATTTTGTATACAAATGTCAAATTAAAATTTGTCATCTAATACCCCAACATAACACCCCAATGTACACATTGTACTCTTTGAATAAGTCGATCATTTGATATAAAAATGCTTTAGTCACCACTTGACTTTGAATGTGTATAAAGCTGTAAAATGTAAAAAAAACCAACTATATTTTATGAGCATTAAAAGAAAACAATGAAAAACACCTGAGAGCAGTGTTTCATAGGATAACTAGAAGCACTCGGAGAGTGCAAACCTCCGCCAAGGCCATAGGTAAGCACGTTTGCCGAATAATTTCAGACGTGTTGAATTTATCGCACATGGTTGATCAGCTGTTCCCGCTGTCTGTCCCACTGGTGTTACACCAGCTGCAGCTGCGACTGCTGTCTGCATTTTATCATGTAATCTATCAATGTGAATAGAACTGCATTTGTTTTTCTACATCTCCAGACACCATGTAACATCGCTAAAAGTAGTTGATATGACAAAATAATCATTCCAACTTTGCCGATTGTAGAAACACATTCCTGATAACTTCTCTCTAGTTTGCGACTTCTACTTCCTGTTTCCTGCAGATATGCATAACATGAACGTCTGACGTAATTACTTTGCATAGCCTGGTTGATTCACAGGAATCCTTGAAAAAATTCCTGTATCCAGATCGTGATCTGGATCATCACCAAAATTTAATGGTATGTTCCTTTGGCCAATGTCCACCTGTGTTAAATACAGTATTTCATGAAAATCCATTCTTAAGTTTTTGAGTAATTTTGTCCACAGACAGACAGACAGACAGACAGACAGACAGACAGACAGACAGACAGACAGACAGACAGACAGACAGACAGACAGACNGACAGACAGACAGACAGACAGACAGACAGACAGACAGACAGACAGACAGACAGACAGACAGACAGACAGACAGACAGACAGACAGACAGACAAATGCGACCAAAAACATTACCTCCTTGGCAGAGGTAAATATAGAACTATATAGATGTTGCACAGCTTATGTTACAAATGAAGCACATGTATAAATAACAGTGTCATCTGCCTAAAGGAGTATTTTCAACACAAAGGTTTTAAAAATTTATGGTGGCTCAAGAGTCAGCTCATATCATGGTATTTGTGTGGTAGTTTGATGAAACACACTGTTCAAATGTTTTTTACTGTGTGTATCATTCTCATCTGTGGTCTAGGTTTTTCATTTGCAGGCATGTGTGTAAAAGTGCATAAGCAAGGGGTTTGAGTACTGAAGAACTCAGTGGGAGACACTAAGGGGACAGGAGCACACACTGTGGTGACACATGGCACTCCCACACTATTTCTACATGATGCACACATAAACCCTGTGCGTCTCTGTGTACACACACTAGCAAGACACACACAATTCATGCGCTTGTCACCGGCTGGAACCTGTCCCAATCTTTTTCATGTTGTCAGTATAAGTTTGTAGTATGTTTTTACATTTTGAGCTCCTATTAAACATCCATCACACGGACCATATGTATTAAAGTGCACATAACCACTGCACATGGATAAAGTTTATTATTTTCTAAGTTAATGAAACAAGTGGAGGAGTGAGGGATGGTAGGATGGAGCAGGAGATGGATCGATGGATTGGGGCCTCATCCTCAGTAATGAGGGTGTTGCTTTAGTCGATCATGGTAAAGAAAGAGCTCAGTCAAAAGGCAAAGCTCTGGATTTATTGGTCTGTCTATGTTCCAGCCTTCACCTATGGTCACGAGACATGGATCATGACCAAAAGAACGAGATCCTGGATAAAAGAGGCAGAAATTAGCTCCTTTCAAAGTATAGTCAGGCTCAGCCTTAGAAGTAGGGTGAGCAGCTCCATCATCTGTGGGGAGCTCTGAGTAGAGCTGCTGCTCCTCTACATAGAAAGGGGGTCAATTAAGATGACACCTGGACACATCTCTTTAAAGGTGTTGCAGGCACATCCCACTGGTAGGAGGCCACAGGGAAGATGCCGAACTTGCTAGAGGTATTATGCAACACGTTCTCACTCCCAGCTCGTCAACATATTGATGATGAAAATCTTTATTGTCATTGTTTGCACAATGAAATTACATTTAAGAACACCCATTCAAGAAGACACACACATGACAACAACATGGGGGAACAGGTGATCAGGTCATGTGGCAACCAGTAGGGGTTGCGCTACCTTTAAAAAGCTTGGAAAACACACAATAGGAAAGATGAGTTCAGAAAATGCTCTGATCCTATGTTTACACAGAAACACTGAATCATACACTCACAAAAAATAATAATAATAATAAAACACTCGCATAGTGCAAGGCAGCTAAAGAAGGGAGGGGGCTGGGGATCAAACACATGGTACGGGGTAGGATGCAGAAGAGCCGGTGACGTTTAAAGATAATACTAAGTGCTGGAACCAATCAAAGGCCTCCAGAGTCCAAAAACAAGTTGTTATCAACCAAAGCACAAATCACCAGAATTCAGTTTCTCTGTCCCCACCCATCGTGGCCTTCAGACTGATCCACCCACGGGTGAAACAGGTAGGGGATGGGGAGTCAAGCCTTTGTCTCACGTGTCATCCAAGGGAGTTTTGAAACTCCCGACCAAGGTCAGCAGCTGCAGGGATCCAAAGATAAACATGATTGTTTGGGACAAGCAGCCTTGATTTTCTCAATGCTTTCAGTCTTTAACTGCATCTCTGTGATGGCGAAAAAAATGCTGAATGTTCCGAATTTCAATTACATCCTCGCCTCTCTTTCCATCTGAAACTTCACCCAGGTGTAATCTTACCCTCACGGGCACGCTGCTGGACTGTGATTCTCGTCAGAATCACGTCCAGTTTGCGACTTATATCCCCCCAAACATCAAAGTCTGTGCGTTTCCAGAATGGGAGATTCCATCCAAGGTCCCTGACAACTTAATACAGGCCCGGACTGCTGTCAGGATCGCTTTCATTTTCCGATATGCCAGAACTCCTCCACAGCCGATCAGCAGGAATCCAGTTATCATAAATCCAAATATGTACAGATCTTCAACGTCTTCAATGGAAAGCGGGCCAAAACAGATGAGGTTCCACCCCCGAAGAACCAGACACTCGCCTGGCCGCCACCATTCTACTGGGACAGCTGTGCTCCTCACGCTCCAATCTCAGTGTGGAAAAAATAGTGTTGACTGCGTTCAGAGACCAGTTGACCTGATCCATAATTCCTTTTGTTTTCGGATGACAGGTAGAAGAAAGGCTTGAAAAAGCTGCAAAGCAGGGAAGGAGGGACAGGTTCGGGAGAGAGAGCAAAAAGCGTCTGACTCCTCTGAAGACCATGCCGTATTGACGCTTGGTTAGGTACCGTCTGCGTACACATTTGTCGGGTACCCCCCTTGCGTCAGTCATTGACGCCCATGGATTTTCCAGGTTGTGCCACTTAGGGGTCTTTGGGTTGGGGGTATGTGGTTAATATGAGGGATCAGGATTAATGGTTAATTTTAGGTACTAAGTTTAGGATAGGATGTATAGGGCTAATAGAAGTTACATTTAGGGTCTGGGACAGTTAGTTCTCCCACATTCTCTACACTTTCAAAAATGGTTAATGTGAGGGATCAGGGTTATCGGTTAATTTTAGGTACTGAGGTCAGGATGTACAGTATAATAGAATTCTATTCTAATAGAAGTTACATTTAGGGTCTGGGATGGTATGTTGTCATGCATTTCCTACTCTTTTCAAAAATATGACAATGCGCTCCTCCTCCTCCATCTCATCTCATTAATAACTGACGCGAGGTGGGTACTCGACACATCCAAAACTGGACGCAGATGGTACCTGACCATATGACCATCAATATGTGACAAGTTGGGAGTGAGAATGGGTTGGATTAGCCTCAGCGTTCTCCAGTATGAACTGGGTAAAGAGATGTATGGATTTCTCTCCTGGACCTGTTGCCACGACCTAAAAATGGAGATGGAGATGATAATGAAACATGTTCAAGTGAAATGACATTCAATCATTCTAAAGGTATCTGAAACTGCAGATTATATGATGTGAGCTACACACCTTTAAAGTTTTATGATGAAATATACAAAAGCAGAATATCTTTAACGGTCCCTGTTCTCAGATGCTTTGACAATATAGCACTTTTAGATTGTTTTTTAAACTGTTTTAATTTAGGTTGTTTTCAGGTTTTTGACATACAGTATATATTGTTTCAGCTTTAACTCTCATCTTTTATGCATTTCTTTTGTGCTGTTACACTATGCCACATGTATGTCTGGACATTATGCTCTTACACATTCCCAGGCACTAATACATAATCTGGATTGATAACTTAATGTTATTTATCAACCTGTACCTGTGGTACTGTCAAATGTTTCAGTCTTACCTTGCATTTGTCATCTGTTCATGATTCATCATGTACTTTTTCCTAAGTCAATGTGTTTTTGCAATTACAGTTGAAATCATTAAATGCTTACCATTCCATAAAGTAATGTATACCACCTGCTGCCTTTCAGGCACAAGTTTTCAACAAAGGTTCTTTGCTGAGACTAACAGAGTTGTAGCTATTTTGGTTTAAACCTTGATAAAAACCTTGTGTGTGATCTCAAGCGACATCTCTAGACGTCAAACTCAGAAAATGTGTTGTGTCCTCAGCCTCACATCACACGTTAGCTCAAGTTGACTGAGTTACTGCCATTGTGTTGGTTAATGTTGATTAGCTTTGGTGGCCATCTTGCATGTGACTGACTCCAAAAGGTAATTAGTTATAGATGTAAAATTAACGGTTAGTTACAAAACATTATTATTTTGGCCATTTATGTTTGAAGTTTTGTAAAAATTATAAATGTATTTTTTTGTTGTTGTTGTTTTCACTTTAGGCAGTTGGAATGTACTTAAGTTAATTTGTAAATTAAATCTGCAGTTTAATTATTATATTTGGAAATGTTAGAATTACTTT
>NW_013953179.1:29537-30056 GCF_001266775.1 Austrofundulus limnaeus
GTTTGTTTGTTTGTTTGTTTGTTTTTTGCTAGAAATAAATGATGTATTTTTCAAACTATCAAGTCGGAAGTGCATTCAAGAAACACCACCTGTTGCCACCCACAGCTCCTTTTTTTTGGTATAATCATGGCATTGGAGCTGAGAAGGCCGAAACAATTATCTTCTGCCTTAAAGTAGTATTTAACAACGCCCATAAACGTAAGCCTTAAAGTGTCTGTTTTTGCTGGTATATGTAGTTAAACACCCAGCCTATACAGTATGTGTAGATGTTGTGAAACACAGTGTTCTTTTCACCAGCAGCAGAAAATTGTGTTTGTCTTAAAAGTCAGGCTGAGCTGCATCTATCACTGCCATCTAATCAAACATACATGAACACGTGTGTGTGTGTGTGGTGTTTGCATAACTGGGATATACTGGGGGTTCGGAGGGGTTAAAAATCAATCGCTAGGAGACCCACTTCCTGTCCCCGTCGCTGCAGCAATGCCGAGATTCCATCAATGAGCCAGGGCTGTGTTTCCC